>NC_083625.1:4732679-5020179 GCF_963584025.1 Labrus mixtus
AAATATGTTTAAGTCAGAAGCTTGGAGCCACCTATAACACATTAATCGTTTTGTTTCTCCCGTAAAAAATGGCAATTCTTACAGAGAAAAAAACATTTAAATTCAAGCCCCAGATATTATAATTGAATCTGTTTTGGACTCAAAAAAGAAAAAGAAATGATAAAAACTCACACTCACTCATTTCTGCTCCATGAAAGGGTTTGCAATCAGGCCCAGAATATTACAGAAACCTGATTTTCTTTCTCTGGGGCGACTTTGAAGGCTTTAAAGTGGTCAGATAAATATGTTCAAACTGTGATTTGTTTGTTTGTTCAATGTTCGGCTGATCTTCTGTGCTCCATTTTTAAATAGTGGTTACCCAAAAACGACTTTCTCTGTCATTCTGGTTATAACAGCTTGGCTATGAAACACCTCTATTCAGTCCAGACTTCTATATGTGTTATTGTCTACTTCAAACTGACATAGCACCCATTTCATGTTTTAAATCTGCACAGATATCTGCACTGAGCCTCCAATTGTCTCTACTTATATGCTCATTGAAATGTTGCTAAAAGCTATCCTTGTCTCGTTTGAACAGCATTTGTTCTCACGTACTAAAAATAACTATTTTCATACACCCTTCAAACAACATTACATCTACTTATTATGAGTATTATCTGCAACATAAAAGCACGACAGACCAGTCAAAGATATCAAGTAGTCCTCTCAGCCACCTCACAGCACACAATCAGGTTTTTGTGGAAGGCAATCCCCAAACCCTTTAACACCGGTGTATGAGTGTTTTTGGGCGTTCTCTGTTGGGGTGTAGTCCCCATCCCCATGGGATTGCCAAGTGTCTCTGCAGTATCTGTACTATTAAAGGTACTCTGTGAAAAATCCCAATATCAAAGAGAATTGCCTTTAGCAATTTTAGGCTTGAAAGGAGGTTTGGAAAAGTTTGCATCTTGCTGCAGCTCCAGAGGACTTAAGGCTGTAATCAGCTTCAATTTACAGCCGCACAATGGATTCTCATAGTGAGTCATGGTCACAGCAGGAATAAAAAAAACAAACCCGAACAGAACAAAAGCTCCGAAAGGTCTATAGAAACTTGTCAAACAACTCTGCATATTAATCCTTATTTTTCACTGGCGTTCCCTTTTGTTCTGAAACGTTGGTGCCAGTAAAAATTATTTGGAGCTTTGTTACGTGATGATCAGAACTAAAGCAATTAGTGCTGTTGTAGAGGAACTGTGAGGATTTTAACGAGACCAGACAAATAAGCACTGTAGAGGTGAATTATTCACTTCTTCCTCCGACATTTAGCAGGATTAGTTAGTGGAGATGTTGTGATATCTCAATATCATCTGTTTATATCATCAAAACATTTTTTAAACTTTTAAAATTGACTCATTTGAAGTTAAAGGCTTTATATTCAATTTTTCACACTTAAATATAATAGAAATCAAGTATATCCTCTGAAAATAACTCTGTGAGTCATGACTGTCTACAATGGGTGTAACACCCGAGTCCCACTGTCTGTGATGTTTTCAGAGTTTTCCTATCTTCACTTTGTTTACATCGCCGGGACGGCCGGCTGACTCCTCCCCTCGCGTCTAAAAGTTGTTTAATTGAGGGACTAGAGAAAAGAAGAATAACATACTGTACTCACTGCTTAACTGTGTTTCTAGATCACGCTCATTTCGGGTAAATTTACAATCAGTGTGACGATACGAGTATAATAAAGATCGCTAGCATTAGCATGCTAACACAACAATGCAGCGCGAGTTGTTTTGGTTTCATGCTGGTGCTCAAGGGCGACATCTGCTGGATCAAAAAATCACATATAAAGCCTTTAAGTAGATTAGTCAAAAGCAGATACTGTATGTCCCTGGTTCAAATCCCGGTTTGGCCAAGAATTAAGTTAGTTTCATGACGATTGTTTTTTTAATTGATACAAATGTATCTCACATTATCATCTGAAATAAGTGAACTTAACATTTTAAGGCAGCCTGGACTCTACAAATTTAAAGTTCAAACAACTATTTCTTAACTAACAAAATCAGGAGAAACATTAGGATTTATATTTTAACTTGGCACAACATGTTGGATAACCAATTACCATTTATAGTCAGCAATGCGCTAAGTGGTCCAAAACAGCAGGCCGTCCCCTCCAACGATCCAGAGAAAGCTTCAACATTTGTATGACTTTGAGCCCAGATCAAAACAGTAGAACGTTATCCAACCTGAACATGACGTAACAGGCAAACAGCCGCTGTGTGAGTATAGTGAACGGTGAAATGTGCTGCAGGAGAGGAGCTTTTCTGTGGACATTTTGAAACCATTGTAAAATCTATGGTTTACTGCAGCTGCTGTCCTCCATGAAGTAACAAGTCATAAACATTTCCCCCACCTCCAACTAACATGAGGAGGGCCTTAATGGTAGTATATTTATATATTTTCTTGTCCAATTAATTATTTAATCTGGCAACAACTGAAGCTGCAGCAGGAAACAAGAGTTCAGAGCAGCTTCACCTCAGAGAGTTCAACTCCAACTTCCCTCTGCTGCCTTTGTTTTACACTTGGCCTGGGCCTATTTTAACCTCGCAGTAACCCCTCCTTTTGGTGACCGCTGGAGAGCTTGCAGTCGCCACAGTGTTGTGCTAAGCCCGCCTTTATTCTTGGAGTCTGGTCAAGGAATGTGTTTTTCACTGGAAAAACCACTAATTGCAGCCGACAGTGAAAACTGAAAACTGCTTATGCAATCTTCCTCAGAGCAGCAGTTGACCTCACCATACGCTGCGTGCTGCGTTGTTAATGTTCCCATCAAAATGTTGTCGTTGTCAGACGTGTCAACGTATCATGGATTAACAGCTGGTTAAGGGAACGTAAAGCTCTCTCTTCTGTTTGGATTCTACACTGAGCCCACGCTCAAAGTTAGAAATGAAATATCTAGACATGAGCAAAATAAACCGAATAAAGATAAAAATATATTTTCCAAGTCTCTGTACCTAGAGAGAGAATTAAATCTATTTTACTCGTGCACAAGCCAGGAGACAGAATGAAGACAATTATATTACAATGATTTCTCAAAGTGAAAAAAAAACAGAATGTTCAAATCATAGACTGTAAATATTAATGGACGAAGCCTGAAGGCGGGTTTTAAGCCTCTTGATGAACCGCTTCATCGCGCCCACCTGTCAATCATGTCAGCTACACGCCTAACTATGGATAACACACAGCTGTACACAGTTTCCTCCTGATGCTGCCTTCCTATTGGCTGCCGAGCCAGGAAGCTAAACCAAACCAGCCATGAAAACATATGCATCATGAAGCAGATACAAATATCATTATCAGGAGTTAAAGTCCTCATAACAAAAGAGTCAGTAGAGGTGGAACTCATTTTAACTGCTTTATATGTTGGTTGGTTGGTTGGTTCATACCACAACCCTGAGCCCTTTCATAAGAAGATCAACATATTCTAGCATCATTTTGAAAGTGTTGAGCGTGCCTGTGCTGCTCGGTGATAGGTTTGTGATTCTGGGAACATGCCAGGTGGATGTGAGGGAGCCCTGCAGAGCTGGCAGATGTTGAATGTTAGAGAAGGATTCATTCAGCCGTACATTTATATCAGTTATATTCCTATTACTTCTACAGACAATAACTGTAATTAACACTTATACTAGTACAATTACAAAGTGCTGTATCATAGGGATTCCTATTTTGGGTATTAAGGTATTGAAAATATGTTTTATGATGAGATGCCCTGAAGCTACTGCTTAATATGCACTGCTAGAAGAAACAAAAATGTCTGACATTAACGCAGCAGCCTGTGTGGAATGTGGATAGTTGTCTCGAGGTGTCGTCCAGTTAGCCAATCAGCGTCAGGTTGGTGTGCAGCTGCTGCTAAGTCGCTTGTTCATGTAATGATTCAGGCCCCCGGGATAGGTGACAACACTGAAGTGATATGAACATGAACAAGGCAGACATAAGGATGACAGCCAAAGTGATTGCAGATACTCTCCTGGTTCAAAAACGAAATGTTAAACCGATAATGGGGCACCGATAGCCTCGCGGTTATGAAGCATTCCCCATGTACGGAGGCTATAGTCCTCGTCGCAGCGGCCTTGGGTTGGAATCCCACCTCTGCCCTTTGCTTCATGTCACCCCCCCCCCCCCCCCCCCCCCCCCCCCCACTCTCTCCACCACCCATCATTTCCTGTTTCTCTTCAGCTGTCCAATCTAATAAAGGCAAAAAGGCCCCAAAAATGTCACTTAAAAAATGGTGTCAGAGGGGGACAGATGTTTTAACAGATGAATTAAAATTATGATGCATGTGGCGAGGCAGTTTTTGGGATGATAGAGATAGTTTGCAGTAGTTAAGGATTGAGCTAAGTGGATCATACCACACAACACATCCAATTGAAACTGAAAAAAAGAAACAATTTTAATCCTCTTAGACTTGAAAGTAGCATCAAATTGATTTAATATGTTGTCAAATCGCTGAGATTGTGGAATAAAATGCTCAGACTCAGAAGTGACAAGGAGAAATGTTGGTTATTGTTTTGTATTGAATAGAACCTAGAATAGAAAATGACTTCTTTTTATACTTCTCCATGTTCAAAGGCAGAAATTAGACTTTGACATGACTAAAAAACACACAAGAAAATACATCATAGAGCTAGCTAGATTACAGCAGGGCAGCAGGTTCTTAATTATAATAACTGAAGAGGTGTAAAATAATAACATAACGGTCGTCGTGCAGGACGAGGCCAAAATCTATTCCAGCACTCAGCATACGATTATATGAATTGAGTTATTTTATCGCACATCTTTGGCTATAGGAGCACAAGTCTGGTACCCGCTCATTAGCATGGATATTGAACTTGTTACATTAGACTGCAGCGGAGGAGCTCCCGTCCCCAATGAGAGAACGAGCCTGCCTGTGAAAGAACCACCTAACAAGAACTCTATAAATAGCCGTTTACAACTTTGAAACTAGGGAGTTTTAAAGTACGTCTCTCCTGGTCATACCTTTCAGAGAAATGTGGGTTTTTTTCTGCAATTTTCCTCATTTGGAAAAAAACAAGAACGACCCAGATCCCCTGAAACGTGTGAGAAACAACACCTGGTTTCAGTTAAGACGGCGCACTCTGTTACTGTGTGTTTATGGCTGCTTTAATTATAGGTGCAACACTTTGTCGGTTCTCTATGACGGTTGTTAAACACGGCTGAAATACGTCTGGAGTGGCCACGGTGTCATGCAGGGCTCTCTGCGTTCTTCCGACCACTCGCTTGATTACCGGGGATAATTAGACCCTTTTTACTCTGGCTCCAGCTTCCTGTCTGAGAATTTAACTGAAGTATTCCAGTTTTTATAAATCATGCTCTTGAGCCTCTCCCTGATTTAAGTGCACTGTGAGGAGATTTCTTTTTTTAAACAGAAGGACATAATCAAACTTTCACACTTCAATTAAGGTCTTGTTGCCTTTTTTTAGATTTTGATATTCTTAATATTTAAAGCATTGAAGCCAAGGTTACAGACCATTTACAAAGGTTGACATAAAAGCATATAAAGAGCACATAACATATCCATCATTATCTGCCCGTACAAGCCAGATTTAAAATGAACTATTTTTATATCTTGATTACGGTGCCTGATGAATAACCTTCCTCTGTTGGCCTTTTGTGTTTCAGTGCGATTCAAGATCATGGGTAATGGCCACCTGCATATCCGCGGCATCAAGAAGACAGATGAGGGCATGTACAACTGCGAGGCTCGCGTCATGGCCAGAGGAGAGATCGACTTCAGGATGATCAAGGTCGTAGTTAACGGTGAGTACTGTGTCTCTTTCACGTTCACCTCCTGCTCTCCGCCCGACCTCCTAAACTAAAGGAAACAAAGTTGCTCAACATTTTTGGGGTGTCGACCCTGAAATATGTAGAAATGTTATTTTAAAGCCTTGGATTTGTAAACAAAAAAAAATTAATTAATTAATTACTGTATTTTTCCATGAACGTTGGTTTGATGTGATCTGTACATCTGTCATCAGCCAGTCCGTTTCTTTAGTCCACAGCATGACATCTGAACACATATTAGCAGGAATGTCATGTAACTTTGATTTTGATACCTATGACCCTTAAATGATTCCTATCCTGTCCATCCAAGTGCTCATGATGGATAGGCCGGATCTTTGTAACATAACAATAAGTAAGGTCTTTTTACCTGCTCTTTTGTAACGTTAACAGACAAAGAGTAAGGTCTTTTACCTGCTTTTTGTAAAGTGTCTCGAGATAACACTTGTTATGAGTTGACGCTATACAAATAAAAATTGATTGATTGATTGATCCTTTAAATTCTTTTTACAGAAATTCTTGTGGAAACACAAATATCGCAATATAATCAACAGGTAGAACAGTTACATTTGCAGAAAGTGGAAGGCTTTGTGATGTTCTGTAATGCTTACATACTTCTTCATGGTTGCATATTAAGGCAAATCAGAATTTAAATTCATTTTAAATTGCCCTAGTTTCCTGTAGTCGACTCTTCTTTTATTGTATTTTGTCATGTAGTGGGTATGATTCATGTTTTAAAAGAAAACACTTTTGGGCTTAAGGTGTGTAAAAGTTTTCATTTACTTCCAAAATCTTATTTTTTAACCATCATGACAATCAGTAATAAAACAGGAAGTACATCACACAGAAACGCCACATGATGTCATTTTTAGATTCATAATTTTATGCAGAGATTTACAGTTTACCTCATCAGATACTTTAAACAATCTCTGCAGGGGATCTTTAAAAATCCTGTGCCTAACCGTTGCCATGTCTTTTTCAGTTCTTCCCACCATCCGTCCCAGGCTGTTGGACGTCAACGCCACGGCGGACATCGGAAGCACGGCTCTGTTGGCCTGCGACGCAGACGGCTTCCCTGAACCCACCGTCACCTGGGCACAGTACGTCATCACTGCTGCCAATGGCATATGTGCTTAATAGAGTAGGATCAGGGCTGCATCTGAGCTGTCATAAATACTTACCCCCCAAAAATACTGAAAACATCACAGCAGGAATAAAGAGAAGACAAAAACCTTACACAGATCCTCGTAAAACATGATGATAAAAACACAAAAACAAACACTTGTTATGACATCTAATGCATTACTGCTGGTTCCACTTGCACTGTTAGATCTGTCCGAACAGAGAGGCCATTTGCATACGTTTGAATGGATTTCATAAATATGATATCCAGTGTAAAGCTGTGAATCCAACACTGCAACTCAAGGGCTGCCGTTTTCTTTTCTGCTTGCATAAGAAATGTTCCCAGAATAAGGATCAGACGACTAAAAAAATCATTATAACATCTCTAAATGTTGTTTTTTATAAGCTGCAAGGCTTCTGTTACAGATCTTTTATCACTCGGGTATCATGTTTGAGTTCAATCCTCAGAGTTATCTTCACTTTCTACCTAAAACCTCTCATTACTTCCACCTTAAAAAGTAGAAATGAGTTGTTAGCAGACGTCTGTATTTTGTGCTTTGCCTAAAGCCAGATCAAGGATTAAGTGAGGTTCGTCTCCTTTGGCTTTTCTTCCTTAGCATTTCGAGAAGTCCAGCTGTTAATCTAATGGTTGCAGTTAAGTCCAGGTTCACTTCACTTAGTTACACACTGTCCTAATCTAAGAAGACCTGAGGTTTATCTTTAGTGCAGGAGAGCAGGGTGTTGCTTTATCAATGACACTTGTTTAAAGGTGGGACTGCGCCCTTCAGGAACAGGATGCACTCTATTGACCGTGTCACAGGGATGTGTATTAATCAGGTGGACAGTTTCCTCGCTGGAGTCGTTGGGCTATCTCTGCCCTCTGTCTCCAGCTGCTGGACACAGTGCCAACGACAGGGTGCAGACACACTGAGGATAGAACTGGGTCTGATAAATGTCTTTCATATCAACATGTAGGACCCTAAAAACAAAGTTTCTGAGTTACTTTTGGCAAATATCAGTCATCTTATTGTTTAACATGCCACCCTGCGCCCAGCCGCCACCCTCTGACCGTGTCGTCCCCTCAACCACCTCCGTCCTCATTAACACACGGCCTGTCTGACCTCCACCTCGGCGCCAAGGAAGTGTGGACAACAGGAACGCGAGGAATAAAAAGGAGAAATCCTGCCTGCGTATCATCCCGTATGCTCTTTTCTAAAAGCGTCTCAAAATCACACTTGTTATGAATTGGCGCCATACAAATAATGATTGATTGATTGTAAAGATCAACATGATGCTTGAATGGCTCGCCAATCTGTAGCCAATTTTTCAGCCTAAAAAAGGAAGAGTAGACTTGGTTCCTTAAATTTTAAACATAGTTTTTTTCTTATTGTGCTCATTAAATATGTAAATCTAGAAGAGCTCCAAACAAGCCCTCTAAAAGGCTACTTCAAAACCAACCAGAAGTGCAAATTGTGTGTTCAGAACTAATCCACTTTTTTTTGCCCTCCCTATAAATTGAGCCTTCTGATCAAGTCTGAAATAAATGAGATGTAACATTTCTCCCTCTCCGGTGCTGCTGCTCTCTTCTCTGTTTTGCAGGACTCCATATGCACCACATATAGATTTCAGGGGAAGCTAGAGCTGTGAAGTGTTTGTAAATAGGGCATGAATATGGATTTGCGTGGCCTTGCCTTCAAGTAGTTGTGTGGGTGAAATGATGAGATTTACATGTATTTATATTTTCATCACTGTAACAAGTGCAAGAACAGCTCTGATGAGTGTTATTAGGCAGGTTTCCACTCTGCACACGCTCTTTCAATGCCATACCGTTTCCTCTGTGGTTAAATACGAGGCACTTGTGCATATTTTATTCAGAAGTGGAGGTGCACCTGGTCGCACAAGCTGCTTGTAAAGTTGAAATTTGGCTCAGCCGTAGCATGTGCGCAAAAATGCCTTGGATTTAAAATGTAAAAAATTCAAGCATTGGATTAAAAATATGACATGGTACTGCCGATGTGCATTTCTGAAAAAAATTTAATGGAGCATCGAAGGACCAATAGTATTCGCTCTACAGTAAAGTTATCTTCAGTGTGCCACAGAGTTTAGATTTTTTCATGTTATGTTCCTTCAACTGTGTGCACTTGAGACCATAGAGGCTTTGCACGGGGTATCTGTTGATCAACAGTGTTTATAGAGGAAATTCAGTAAAGGACTTCAGATGCAAAATATGAAAAATGATTTATCTTCTGGAATTTATTTAGTTTAAACTCAATAATTAGGAACTAAAACTCACAAATCAGAAAAATATTTTCATTTTGAATACCCTGATAGAATTATCATCCTGAAATGAAGCTGAACTAAATCAAATCTCACATATGTATTGGTGTATCTCACTAAAATATCAACAGCCAGGGTAACTTGCACATCGTATCTTTCCAACATCATCTCCAGACTTACCAAATAACAACAACAACAACAAGAGGGCTTAATGGAAGCCCCTCAGGACGACAGGATTTGTCAGTGCCACTGGCCATTGTTAAAGTTACTCGCTCGGATGATTCACACACCCACTCTGAGATCTGATGCACAAGGTTTAAAGACTCGACACTGATGTCACAACATGCCCACCTCTGTTCCTGACACACAATACAGTCATGATTCACACGACGGGTTAGGGGTTGCATTAACAATCTGTAGTTTAGGCATTTAATACAACTTATCCTGTCACTTTGTTGATGGGAGAGATGTTTTATGCATACAGGTTCTTTGTATGAATACTTAAGGTATTCATTTCTGACTTAGATTGGACATTCTGATGAGTAGTACAGACAAACTTAATAACCTTATAGTTTCACCGAACAAGAAACCTTTTATTTGTTCTGGTAATCTCAAAGGAGTAAAATCACAGTCATGCAAAAGTATTACATAGTGATGCTTCTTTCTCTAACAGATGATCTTTGGCAGGATAAGTAGAGACATTTTTGAAAGAGATTTGTCTGTATTTAAATACAGTTGGTCCAATTTAGAAACTGCCTCCAGTACAAATATGTGCTGGCAGTATCGTTAACTACATCAGTCCGTTTGGGGTCGCGGGGGGCTGGAGCAGATCCAATCCAATTTTAATAGAACTACTGTGACATTAATAGACGGAAGAAAAGAAGATAAACAAGTTCATAAAGTGGAATTGGTATCCAACAATCTCTAAATCACCTCAAAATAAATCGAGAATGACACCGACTTTCTGAACTCTTTAGATTCAAAACCAACTAGGAAGAGAGTAATGACTTAACACACAAGCCGTGTGATGGATTTTTGTATTAGACTAATATATCTCGACTAACTTTCTTCAGTGTAAATTGGGGATACTTGATCACCTCTCCAGTTTGACAAATACCAACCACCTATCATTTCTCCTCGTAAAGCTGTTTGCTTAGTGCGCTTACATATTCATGGTGCATAATTTAGGGCTGTCACACAGCAGCACCGGCGCTGTGCAGAGGAAGCAAATAAGACCATCGAACTCCCTGATGTTTCTCACAGCTGTTGTCCCGTACAGTAAAGCCGGTGGGTGACGTCGAAGCTGAGGTTCAGGGACACGCAGTGCCTTTCAGAGAGAGAGATTTGAGGGAAGCAGGGAGGTTGAAGCGAGGTACAGATGGGTGAGGCACTGGAAAAACAGACGGGTAAAGCTCTTGTTTGTTATTTGTCATTCACTGTCTCCCTGCGAAAAGGCTTCGGGAAGGTTGCCATTTGAGGCATACAAATACCTAATTCTCCTCAAACAGGATTGCAACCTCCAGTGAAGCCTCAGCTTCTCAGAACTGAAAAAGAACCACATTATAATCGAATTGGTGCATGGCCTCTCTTAAAACACAGATTTGTAAAGGCTAAAGGAGAGCTAGGGCAAACAAAAAGCTCAGGATGTGTTGGAGAACTTCAGCACAGGGCAGCTTTTTTTTGGGGTTTCCCAGTCTTTGTTGTGTACCAGCTGGTTTCCCTCCTGAGATAACCCCCCCCCCCCCCTCCCCAAACGCATCATTGTCAGCGTGTCAGAAAAAAGGAACTTGTCAGCTCCTCAAGATGTAAAAGCGAACATTTCCAAATTCTCACCCTCCCATGTCTTTTCCCTCTTTTTCTTTTTTTCTCCCCCCGTCTCTTACAGTAACAACATCGTCCTTGAAACGGGCGATAAGTACAGCCTGAACGAGGACGGATCGGAATTGTTAATAAAAGACGTCAAGAAAGTGGACGAAGGAGATTACACTTGCATCGCCAAGAACAAGGCGGGGGAGAAAGCAGAGGAAGTCAGCCTGAACGTGTTCGGTAAGAGAATAACTCAGTTTCTCCTATGATAGCTCAGTGGGAACGCTGAGGGTCTTTTTTCTCTCTCTCTGGCCTTTTCCTTTTGTACTTATTGACATTTGCTGTACGCGCCTCTACGGCTTATCCAGTGGCCGGGTGCAGGGTTACACAGCGTGAAGCGCAGGGGTTTTAAAGAAAGCGTGTCCTATTGAAAACTAATTAAGCCACCCCGAAGGACATTGAAAGATATCACACTAGAGTTTCTCCTCATGAGGAAATGCGCAGCAGCCTTATGTAATCATGTGCTTGCAGCTCTATTATGGGTCAATGGGGTATGAAACCACAACTCTAATGAAGCCCGTCTGTACGCTTTACTACGGCCATGCTAACAATATGTAACGGCTATTTAAAGCTGCACTGATGATAATGTTTAGAGAATGGGTAAGACTAAGCTCGATGGTGAAGATTCTGCAGAATAACACAGAGGATCATAAGCCACCTCTGCAGCAGCTCTACTGATGGGTTTTAGCTAATTATGGGTCATTATTTGTGTTTTTACTGCTCACTAACTCCACCACATTCAGACCCCATTTCTTCAGTTGCAGGATGATGTTCATCAGCGGGAAAAAAAAAAAAAAACCCAGCTCAGATAAAAATACACTTTACCTGCACAGATTTTAAACAACACAGCAAGCCAGCTGTTCAAGTAGGTCAAACATCCAGCTGCTAAGAATTCAGCTGTGTGTCCTCAGACGTTGGTAGAGACAAAAATAGTAGGGCCTGACGGATATATCAGTAATGAGGCCGATACCGCGATCTGGGAGAGAAAAAATCTGATACCAACATATCGGCCGATATCGTTCTTAGATCTATGTTCGATCTGTAGAGATAGATATATACATTCACACATTTATTACATATCTTTATCAATTGCCGTTTTCAAACACTTGTGGAAAAGATAAATAATGTAAACAAGATGGTCATTCAACAGGACAGTAACTGCCCATGTAGGTGCATCACTGCTTGACACTCTGGAGACTGATGATGTTTGTTGTAATCCATATAGCGCCCTCTGCTGGTGAAAGAGAACTGCTAGTGTCATACAATGAATCTCAAATAAAAAGCTGTTTGACTGGTGAATACATCTAGGGGATAAAATTAGCCGATACCGTTAGTCACTGGGTTTGCTAATATCGGCCGATACTATCTGCTGGTCCGATTAATCGGTATGTTCTACAAGAGGCCTGAAAGCATCCCCGTGAGTAACTTTATGTGGGGAAATGTCAGCTGTAAGGGAGCCATGCTACATTTTTTGTCTTGTCTTGTTTTACAGTGCAACCCAAGATTACCTACCTGAATAACCAGACTGCCGCAGAGTTCGACGAGGAGGTCACCCTGACCTGCGAGGCTTCAGGCGACCCCACGCCCGCCATCTCCTGGAGTTTTGAAAACAGGGTGTTCACTGAAGGAGAACAGGTACGACAGGACTTTTTTTTTTCTTTTGTAACAATGAAAGCGGTCAATGAACCTTCAAACAGGCAACCTATTCAAACACATACTGGAGTTTTACAATCTCTTAAGGCATCCTTCAATATCAGCACAAGACGTTTACACAGGCTGTTACATCTGGAGGTAGACCTTTATGAAGGTAGTGCATTTATTCAACAAACATTTCAAACATCCAACTTTTGTGTTCCACAACTCTCATGAAATAGCTCTGCTTTTTCATGTTGGATTATGCGCCCATCAAACCAAATACCAAACATGAATTTGCATTCTAATGTATCCCCTTTCCAGTGAATAAATGTCCCAATTTTTAATTTAATCCTGCGCGGTTCAATTGGACAAAAAGCTTGAATTGAAGTCCTCAAATGCTACAAGAAAATGTGGGCAAAGTGTCAGTGGTGATCTGCACTGTTCTGTCTTTAGAGCTCACACTCTGCAGACCTTGTTAACCAATTACATGTACTGTTAGTGGACTCCTTGAGGAACTGCTCTTCTAAACTTTGATTTATCCAAGAAAACCAGAGCATGACACCAATCTATTACATAACTGAAACATCCACCAATATTTACATATATATGTTTGAGTAATGAAGCCACAGATTGACTCATTGTTAGACTACATTGTGTTTTGTTTTCAGCCCATTAGTAGCCAATGAGTTGGCCCGTCAGCTCCAGCCACTCGCTGTGCCTCATACCCTCCAAACTGTTTTTATAGAATCCTGGATCACCACTTGAATTTAAATTTTAGCAAAGTTCGGAATCTTTTTCCTTTTTTGCTAAACTATCTGCAGACTTCTCTAGTACTGCTGGAATTGCACTAATGATTCTGTACGTTCCCATCACCAATGCTGGAGGGGGCAGGGTGCAGACTGCCATGAAAACCAATTTCCAGTCAGTGCCATGGCATGGCTTTCCCCCTGTGTGGCTCAGAGTTTATGTAACACTTCACTTCACATTCATCATTAGCATAAAAAAGGTGGAATGTCTCTGTAAAATAACTATGTGGACTCCTCATTGGGAATTCTCAGAAAATATACTGAGACTTGGTTAAAGCCACGCTAGAGTGATTTCAGTGATAAAGCTTAGTGATGGCAGTGTAAACACCTCCTGCTCCAGAGTCTCCTTCTATCTCAAAAACAGATGTGTAATGCTCACTTCTGCTGCCTCTGACACATTTCTGTGATTATACACTTTAAAAAAATGAGTCGGCACTTTTCCTCCGGCTGGACATGATATAAGAGTAAGGAAGTCTTTGCACATAAAGCCACATACGGGTTATGCCTCTTTGTCACGCTCTGGTATATATATCCTCGTTTTTTCCTCCTCGTGTCCTTCAGGAGCGGCAGCGATAACACTGGATTAAAGTGCTGGCTGCAGAACACTGTAAAAAGGCTTCTTAAGCAAGTGTGCTATGAATACCATCCTCGTGCATTTTTTCTCCCTTAACACTGGTCACAGTGTGTTCGGCAGTCGCTAGGCTGAAGAGAAAATCTCATCCCGGAGTCTATTGTTATGCTCTTATCTGTTCATTAAAACGGTCTAATTTTGAGAAATCCATCTTAATGGTGTCTTCTGACAACATGCGCCATGTGAGGAGTAGATGGATTAGTCACTTCAGAGGGATCATTTTCTGCTGTGAATGCACACTGTTAAGATAATTACCTTGCTGCCGCTAGCAGGTTTCTGGATCCAGGAAAATAAAAGAACTTGTATGTTGGAACATCAGCTTGCATTAAAACTACATAAACACCAATACACCTCCATGAAAGTTGTGTATCTCTTTTTTTTTTTTTTTTTCAAGGGTTTCCATCCTCTGGGCTACTGTTGCTAAAAATTGCCACCTGCCGCAGGGAAATATTATGATTGGGCCAAACTGATACATGCGTGTCACACCAGGTGTTCTATTCTTGGAGACATGCACAGTAAACGCTGTGAAAGCACCTGTCCTGGTATTTCCCACAGGACAGGAAGAGACTGAGTTGCACACTATTTGGGCCAAACCTGGCCTACTTTACCTCAGCGCTCTGTGCTCGCCGTGTTCAGCCGGTGCTGTGTGATGAATTCAAGCTGCCATGTAGAGCGTTATTTAACATCAAACACATCACTGTGAAATGAGCCGTTCTACTTTTTGGATCACATCGTCAAACTGTTAAAGACAGTTATGAATGTTGCACCATCTTTTCTAGCAGCATTGTTCAGAGGCATGTTGTTGAATCGTGCTGGTTTTTTAATTCCACACTTTTCATTGTCAAAGTCCACATAAAGACCAGAACCAACAAGGTGTTCAGTGTTGAAACAGCTGGGCCCCTGTGGCTTAGCGGGGACTATTTTTACCCCTCTTAGTATTTACAGCAGCGGGATGAAGTACAGCATGTGTGACTGACTCAGAATGAAATGCAGGCAAAAGAGAAATATGCTACATCATGCTTTGCCCTGTCAAGCCTCTCCTGTCCAAATGCAGAGTAAAAGTAGACACAACATGATTGCTTTTCAAGTCAAGGGACCGACAAGAATATGAACAAATGTGTTTGTTTCGATGCCTCTGGTTTACAATCTATGTTTCTTCTTTGTTTGAGAATTTTGAATACCATTAATGTAAAGAACAAACATCCCTTCAGTGTTTACTTGTTACTGCTTCCACAGTTTGTTATTTGTGTTTCATTCCAAGAGCAATTACAGCAATTTTTTTTTTTTGGGGGGGGGGGGGGGGGGGGGGAATTGAGTGGAAGCAAGCAGAAGTTAGGAGTGGTTGTTTCCAATCAAAGGCTCCATTAATTCTAACGAGAACCTTCCCAGCATCATGATTGATTTTTCTATTTTTCAGTCAGCCTTGTGCGCAGGTGACTGAAGACAAGTCGCACATTTTTTAGATTTTAGGAAATAAGGTCAGAAAAATGTGGCAAACTTTACACCACAACAAGCCTTTAAAATAGCATGCTTGGTGAAAGATTCTTTGATTGATACTTTGGAGAATGTGAAACGAGAAGAAGCAGATAATTTCAAGCTGATTAAGACTTTTAAGCAAATTAATTCCTTTGAAAGTAATCAAATGAAATCCAGAATTTTGGAGTGTGCACTAGACTTTGATCAAAGATTAAATCAAGTGGGAGCATGATGAGGCAACATTTTTACACAACTCTTTAAAAACATTCTAAAAGATTATTTATGCGCTCTTCACTTGTGAAAATAGATTCCAAGGTTTTACAGAATGTAACCTTCTCTACCCATACACTCCCATGTCATTTACAATGGGATGTACGTCACAATCTTTCATGGAAAAGTTCCACCAGTGTTCTTCTTCACTGTTTGTCGCTTGTCTGGCTTTAAGTGTCGGCGTCACTGCTCAACACGGCCCCCACGATCTTCGGTGGTATTGCAACGTTTGGTCTTTCCAGAAAACGTGCAGAAAAGACAAAGATGAAATAAATGCAGAGCACCATCAGAAGTCTCCTTCTGTATCTGCATGTAAATCAGGCGTAGAGTATAACTGAGCCGTAATGCAGCTCGGTGAAGACGGATACGCTGCTAAAAGCTGAAATGAACGGAGAGAGTTTTCTCTGCTGGTGGCATGGCTCCATCCTGGTTTCATAAAATGAAAAGCAAAAAAAAAAAGATAATTTCATTCTGAGTTAAGGTTTGACAGGATTGTCAGTAGTGTGCTGAAGTAATCTTACAGTCACACTTTGGTGTTTTTTTACTTTTAAATTGAATGACACAATGGTCTTGCTTCTAGTTCTTTCTGAAGGGCAAACCTTGATTTTTAAGAACGTTGATTGTGAAGGTTGTTCAGTAATAAAACATGTTTTTTTTGTGAGTGTTTGACTGTTCTTCCCATTTGTGCAGGAGGATTTATACATTTTATACAGCTAAGGTAGTCTCTAGTTTTTTTTTTCCCATTAACTGTGCCATTTATGACTGCCAATCAGTGGAGGCATTGACACAGCACGGTGCATTCACGGCCTGTTTTCTGAGCTACTGAATCTTATCTTCCACCTGCAACACACGACTTGCCCGTCCCCACTTGCAGTTGTCAACCAGTATCTCCACTTTTTTTTTTTTCTTTCCATTCACAGCCTGTCACCGTCCCTCTCTTTCCTATCTATCACTGTCAGATCAATTTTGATTAAATGCGGCTGTAATCAGAAAAATCCCGCTGATCATTTGGTAATAGCTGTCACTAATTTTCATCGGACGGTCATTCATCACCGCTGCGTTTCTGTTTGCCACGCTCTGCCTTCCCTTCACGTCCGTGTTCGACATCAGAGCGGCCGGGGCCACAAAAGGAACAGACATATTCATAATGAGAAATGACAAGAGGAGTCGTTTTTCTTTTTCTTTTTTTTCCGGCTGCTTCTGACTCTTTTGAATTTCACTTCTCACTTGCCTTGTATAAACTATAGCAGATGTTAACATCGTATCATCTCCTGAGAAGGGACTTCAGGTTCTTTAGAAATTAGCACCATTTGTCGTCCTATACCATGAGATAAGATGTATCTGTATATACGAGCTAATGGATGATAAGTGGTGCACGCCTGTGTTCTGTACATAAATGAACGACTTAATCAAAAACACAGAATGCCAGGATGAGAAAGCTGCTGATTAGAAAAACAAAGTCCCCAGATACGGCTAATGGCTCTCTTGTAATTAGTTTCAGCGCCCTGTTTTTTCCTTAGTGTGCCGCCAAATTTCCCCCCTTTTTTTTAAAGAGTATAATAATTAATAATCCACTGAGAGGCCCGATGCTTCTTGAGGAAAATATGCTCCAGTTTGGCATTGTGACCAGTTGTGGAAGTTCCCTAAAAGCAATTTGAAGTGCCAAGCCAGAAATCCTGACCCAACCGTAACAGTCCTCTTGGATTTCAAGGACCTTGAATCTCTTTTGCAACATTTAGACTTGATTTTTTTCCCCCCCAGCTATTTGCATATTTCCATTATGGTTTGCATTTTAACGACCACATGTGGATGACTTGTAGATAAATGTATATGCCTTTGAGTCCTTGACAAACAGTTTGGATAAATGTCTCTTTGTTTTTTGTTCTCCTCCTCCTAGGATGTAAATGTGTGTGGGTGTGGGTGTGTGTTTGTGTATCTTTAGATTGATTCATGTGTACAATTTCTTTGTTTGATTATGTGTTTCCGTCAAAAACATGTCGTTGAAAGGAATGAACAAAAAAGAAAAAGGAGGACCTTGAAATGAGCATATTTGGATAATATTATTGGTTATGCTCTGTTCTGCTAACCCTGCATAAATTATAAATGATTATTATGAAGTGTTTTATCATGTTCATCATAAATCATGTGCACATTACCAGCAGCGCTCCAAAGCATGTTGAGGTGTCGTCGGATTAGAATCCAAACATTTGTTTGCATTTATTCGACCTGAGGATAAAAGTCAGTGCTTACCACTTGAGTGATCTCTCACAGTGTTTTGAGCTTTAGGGCTGTAATCAAAGATACATTTTAGCATAAATAATACAAAAGTAAAAGCAGACACAAAGTGCTCCCTGATGGATTAGCTAACTCGCCCGGCAATTCCAGAGATACTGCAAGTTGATTTTCATGCATATTGAAACTGATGCATGTCCCAAATGATGAGGAAGGTGGGGAAATGCCGCTCAGGAATGACCTGGAAAAAGACTGACAGCACGAGCTAAAACTGTCAACATCACCACTGTATGTAGCACTTAGCAACATGAAGTCATAGCACTCCTACTGCAGGTGACTCAAGACTTAACAAAATCCAACGTTCTCCATTGTTCCTGGTCGTGACGCTTCATCAGGACACATGTATCTTGTGTTTATTTCCCATCCGTCACTGTTTGTCTTTGCTTCCTCTGTCCTCTCCAGGCTTCATGGACGCGACCAGACAAATATGAGGTATTGCTACTAACTATGGGTAGCCTTGACAGTAGTTGTGATAGCAGACTTACACTGTAGATCACCCGTCTTTGTGCAGAGCAGAAGTGTTGTCACTGAGTGTACATGTGATGCTCACGTCATATAGCTGTGCACTAAAAACTTAGAAAATTAGCCACGTAGCAAATGTACATAATCCATTTAGTTCCAGTGCACATTTAGACTTTCCCTATTTCCTTGTTTTTATTTAAATATTGTGTGTTTTTTAAATTTGTTTTATTCGATACGCTCAGAGAGTATCTCACTATTTCAAAAGTAGTAGTTCCTGTATTTGGCTCTTTAGAATGCTTTTATTTGCTGCTGCCTTGTATAAATAGATGTCAACCTTTTCTTGATTCAGACATGAACGTCTGCGTTGTGTTGTCTGTAGGCCGGCAGCTTTACAGGCTCATACATAAAACACTCTCTGCTCTGCTGTAGGTCAGTCTGAACTCATCGAGCTCTACTAAATCTTAACAGAGTGGTTTTAAATGGTGTATCCTCTCTCACATTATTAGCCAAGTGTCTGCATGTTTTACCTCCACTGCACTCTGAAGCAGCCCGGCACGTTCAGTCCGAGGAGGAATCAAACCACCCAGGGCCTCATTTATACAATAGTCTTACTGGGTCAGTTCATCCAATTAACAAAAACATAAGGTTTGCTCACTTGATCCTTTTTCTAACTAGCAATCCAGATAGTTTTGGATTTATCTGTGCAGATCCATTATGTAAGAAGTGGGAGAAATCCCATTTGTGGTCACATTAGGGGACCTTATAGAGGCTTACAGTTCTCTTCCATGTCTTGGTTAGGAACAAATATTCTCAAGAAACAACCTCCCAGCTTGCCACGGTAAAAGGGTAACAACCATGTTTAATTATAAATTCAAAAATCACTGTTTTACTCGAGCTCCCTGCTGTCGTGTTTGGCAAGAAACATGCAGACTGTTGGCCCTCCGCAGTGTGAGAACGACTGCCCTCAGATTGAACTGACGCAAAGTAACAAGCTAACTTCCCTCTATAGCACACACAACAAGGGCAGGACCTTTTTTTTAGGCTTTACAGTAGAAATTCTAATCAGCTACTCAAGGTGTTGACAAATGAAACCAATGCAGACGAGAGAAAAAAATGCAGTTCCCCAATAGTTCACTTATGACTGGCTGCAAAAGCCAATGAAATCCCATGTGGTCCCATATTTAAAAAGCCAATGTTTACAGGAGAGTAAACATGTTAAAAGCAAGGTAAAGGGTTAATTACATTTGCATAATACGGGGTGTGGCTGGGTCAACTGACAGGTAGGTGCATTGCAGCTGTTGGCTTAAGAAATGCCTCAGCTCCACCTCTTTGTCTGTTTATCCACATTCAGATTGAGATAGCAAATCCAATATGGCGACCACCATGGTTAGGCTTCATAACGTCTGTCCAGAAAACCAACGGGCAATGTCAAAATTCTTCTCTGTGCATGAACTCTGAAGATCAAAATTCAGAGTTTTAACTGCTGCTTTTTCTTTGAATTTGGGAAATTTATTTCAATAACCCCAACACTGCTCTTACATTGTTAAAAAACGAGTCACTTAGGTTTCAGGTTGTGTGATTTTAACGCTCTGCAGCAGGCTCTCTGACACATTTTTCAAACGACTGACTGATGTTTTAACAGTTTCTTTCCTGAATATACTTTACTTACAGGCACAGCCAATTACCTTTTCTCAAAGCTTACCTCGAAAAGTAAAAATGTGTGAAAAAAAGTTTCCTTGTTTAAACTTTGGAGAGAAGAAAGATGTTTAACCAAATGTCAATATAGTAATATATATATATATATATATAATATATATATGTATATATAGTTGAAATATGACGCCAATGCAGAAGTGCAAAAAACTATAGTTCAGAAATAGAAGACATTTACAGCCTGGTTCAAAAAGAAACTTTGGAATCAATAGCTCATGACTTGATTGGTGCACGCTGCACTCGAGGGAGGATTTTATTACCTCACCCATTTGGACACATTTGCATTATAAGGGCTCACGTCTGTTTACCTGGAGTCTTTATGACTTCCCTCAACTCCGTCTTCTTAGACCGGCCTGCACTCTTTGCTAATTGTTGAGCAGGCCTGAATGAATTCACAAAATGACCAACTCTGGTCCACGAGCCTCCTGTTGAATAGATCTGTCTGACCGCACTTTATGTGGAAAGTAGTGTATCTACACATCACATATAGGTGAATTAATTTACCTTTAATGCAGTATTTTTCTGAACTTTCCCCTTGCTTTTGTAAACATCTAGCTGCTGTTAGTAGATGTCAAATGTAACCTTTTGCTGTACTTCAGTTTTGCTCTTTTCTCAGGTGTTACAGTGCACGTCCTTGGCTGTTTATTCTTCTGTTTGCTCCGCTACACGCTGGTTTCTATTCTGTCTTTAGGTTGAGAAGAACGGGAGGTGAAACAATTTGTTTATCCTTTCTATCCGTATCTGGCTGTTAAGATAAAAGAATTGAAGATGTGGAAACCACAGACATTATTTATCTTCAATATTTTATGTGAGAAGATAACAGCACTCCGTGTTTCTGCACAGGGATAAAGACAGAAATGCTCCCATGTGAGATATTTTGATGCAGCCCACCTCAGAAAATCTCCTGTTGATGGATGCACCTCTAATAGCCCAGCATTGATCAAACTAATCCGTGTAGTCACAGATAATAGTTTTGGCCTTGCGTGCATTAGATGTTGGCTGAGTTTGGTCCTGTGATAGGTATAAATCACAGGCTGCTAACAAGCAGGCATTACGATTACTCATGATGATGAATGCAGCCTGAAAGGTGGTATTATGCCAAATCTTTAAAGTGTGTCTTTATTTCATGCAGAAGTGCACTTTAGAAAGCGGCCTGACACTTGAACCAGATCAGGGTCTGATTATAATAACCTGCCTGCTGAATGCTGTTCATGTCAGCGCTGCTGAATAGACCATTCAGGGTCTTCAACTCTTGACGTATGTGTTGTTTATTCCAGATATTTGTCTCAAGGTTTTTCAGTCATTGCTTATATAAAAACTCAAACTAGATCAATGACAAAGCTACTATACAATGTAAATAACTGCAGTCAGGCACAAACAAACGTCTTCTGTTAATGAGGAGCTTTTATATGCAGAGAGTTCAGCCCTGTTTCCAGTAATTAAGTTCATGTTTATCAAATATGCATCAGATCGTATACCATATGGCTAACATAGCATAGACAGAATTAATTTGTTGTAGTTTAAATGAGGAAGAAATGTTCTTTATGTGTCTGAGAAGTTGCAAAAAATATGAAGAAGGGACTTTTAAGAATATTGGCTACTGATGTCATATTTCTTTAGTTTTATGCCAAAATGCAATCATACACTTCACAAGTGAACATTCCTTTAAATACAGAAAAAGTCTGATGCATAAAATGTTTTTTATTAAAGATCAAACAAACCATGATCTTTTCTTCAACTCAAACATTTCCTTTATCTCCTAGACTAATGATGATCCTTTTCTGGCCTTGAATAAATTGCTTTTATTGCCTTATTTAACTACAGATAAATATCATAGATGGAAACTGTCGGAAACAGTCAAAGATTGTGGACACCCTCAGCGGTATTTCCAGCACTTAATACAAAGCCAGTATTTCATTTTAAAAAATGTGTCTGTGAACACAATGCAGCAAGAGATCCCATTGTCAACATAACATCAGTTGGAAAGCAGTTTAGTTATTTGCAAACCTAACTTTTGTGAGAGCGGTTCTGGGAGTTACAGATAAATGTATTACAGTAGTCCATTCAGCGCTTGCACATTGTGAACTGCTTTGAAGATTGATGGTGACTTCTCAGCGGGGCCATCTGGGCCCCCTGACTGTCGAAACCTTTGACTTTAGCTGACGAGACCCACTCGAATGGTTTTAGCAGACTGTTTAATATCTGTAGGAGGGACAAGTTCACCTTCAAGAGCCACATCCTGCAGGAGGATCCGGCCCCCTGACTCAGGAGGCTGTTATTAATAAGCCGTATTCTTGGTACAGTGGCCACATTGTTGGCTCAGCTTGTCAAACTCAGAATCTAAAGCTCTTAAGGAAACACACTTCTCTTTTCATCATCCGATTTGTCCTTTTCTACTGCAGGAATAAAAACAGTCTTACAGGAAAGGTATGTGAAGCGGAGCTATGATGACAGGATCTGATTTAGATTTCTGCACTGCTCAGGAGGTCAAACGTAAAACGCAGAAAGTGAAAAGGGTTTTAAAGAGTGCAGTCAACCCTGTGGTGTCCAGCAGATGTGTTGTCACATTACAACAAGAATGAAATCAAGAAAAGAGCTGATGAGGTTAACTTAAACTTAATAAGTACTAAGTGCACCTGGACGCGCCGTGCTGTTTTTACCCCGACACCCCCCCCCCCCCCCCCCAGGATGTGACGCAATATCCAATGCTCGTGATCTGTTAGGGCACAGTGTTTGCTTGATGTCAGACAGACTTCATCTTTGGAAGTATGTTATAACTATACAACGTCCCTGTGTTCATTTTCCTGCCCCGTGCTGTTTTCATGTCGAGAGCCCTTTACAGATTGTGGTTCTACAATAGCGTCATGACAAAGTCCTGGCGTCATTACGCCTTTGTATTTACAAAATTGTATCCATAATGGCCTAAAATTGGTGTCCCAGTTTGTGAATTCTCATGACTTCACTGCATTGCCAAAGCCAGGTGGCACTGCGTGTCATCAAACAGCGCTTCACTTTTACACACACACACACTCAGCCTCACCAGCTCTGACATTACACGCTGCCACCATCTCCCACAGTCCCCCCCCCCCCCCCTTTAACACCTCTGTTACTCAGAGTCGTAATGACTTCGACCCACCATTCCGCCTCCGTGCATTACACACAGCAGGCGTAACAGGGCTGTAAGTCATCCGCCTTCAAGTGTTCATTCTGTATGCACCAGAGGGCTGCGGTGGCTCAGCGGTGGGGTGGGTCGTCTCTTAATCAAAAGGTTGGAAGTTCAGTCCCCTGCTCCGGCAAGTCAAAGTGTCCTTGGGCAAAACCCTGAATCCCAAGTTGCCCCCAAAGTGTGTGACTATATATGAATAAGATAAGTGCTAATTTAGTTAGCATCTTCTGCTATCAGCGTGTGAATGTTAAAGTGGGAATGTGACATATAATTTATGTGTAAGTGCAATATAAGTGCAATCATTTACCATTTCTACTGAACCTCGTACAACTCCACTCTTAAAATGCTGAACTATCACTTTAATCTAAATGGGCTTCCTGGTTAAGTAAAGGTTAAACATTGTATGCACGTTAGCATTTGGGCTAACTAACCACTTCGTCCATATAGTCTCCCTGAGTTTATAGTGTGTGTCTGCAGACTCTTCTTCTGAAGATTAAACTTCTAATATGCCCTCCCTCTCTATTACAGTGTGGATACTCAAAAGATACAGCTGTCCCAAGTCTGCTTATGTATTCCAAGAAATCTATCTAGTCTAATATTAATGCAGCATATAATATCTTTTTATAGCGCCAGTCGGGCTCTCTGTGGTGCAGAGGTGATGAAATATAGAAGCAGCACATATAAAAGGGTAAACCGTGTTAGTTCCCTGCATCCGTGATAGACGCAGCCTGTGCAGATGGCGCCTGGCAGCCTCTCGGTAACAGTTGTATGACAAGCGAAACACATGTATTGACAGGTTATGTAACACAGAGCGAGTGTCTGCCCGCTGAAAAAAAAAAAACAGACACACTAACCACACAAACAGGAGAAACTGTGAAAAATAATGTGTCGGATGTTGTTTTTTAATTAATTTGGCAACGGATCAGTTTTATAATTAAAATGATTCATTTGAATTAATGAATAAATCCTGTTCAAAGGTCTGCCCCGTTCCCTGCTACCTCTGTTATATCATGACGCATTTCTCTCCATTAACCTTATCCACATTCCTACAGTGTGCAGCTCCTTTCTTGTGTCACTGCAGAAGCATAAGATTAATGCCGCCCTTTCAAAAATGTTCCAGGACACTCCCTCACATCTTCAGTAAACAGCACAAACGTTTCTGCCACATCTTGCCCCCCCCCCCCCCCCTTCTCTGCAGAGGATAACACAGCATGCCATAATGCTAATACAACAAATATAATTCTTTATTTTTTTTTATCAAACACAAATGCTGTAGCGCCTCAGAAGCATAAAATATTAATAAATAATCATGGCGGCTAGAAGGAAGATGTATATCCCCCTGTTGTATTGAACTGTGTGTCGCCCAGAGGCAAGAAAAGCTTTTACTATATTTTGAAAAGCTGGAGTTTTTAGAAAGCGTTCAACATGGCTCTTATTCATTATTGATGTTGTTTTTTTTTTCATGCTACCCTCTACAGCATATTTGCAGGAACATTTCTCAATGACTGCTGTGGTGGGAGGACTATGTTTGTTCTCTGGCAACATATTGTGTTTGTAAATGGTCAGAAATCAAAGTAGCAGACACTCCTTTGGTCACATCTTTTTGAACATGTACAGGACAAATCACATCGAGGTGCAGATCAAGATTAAAAAGGTTGGGTTGGTCATCCTCTGATTTCTGCTGCGCACCTTTGCTGGAAGCTTGTTCTTAACCGGGTATCCTCCCTGATCATGAATTCCCATAAAACAACAGGTTCAACTCCAAAGGCAGGGCAATCTGCTGAGAAAATAAAAGCACCGTTTAACAAGCCATTTGCCCCAGCTGCAATTACACTTTTCCAACTACAATTAGACTGGCAGTAAACCTGCAGCCAGACTGCTAAATGGTAGGAACAGTAATCGATGTACTGTAGGGGTTTGTAGTTTAGTGGCTCAGGCTTTATGCACTGGATGATACAACAGAAGGCAAATGTAGGGATGATTTACTAACATGTAGCTCCTTTTGAATGGATGGATGGATGGATAAATGGAAAATGGATGGATGGATGGATGGATATATGGAGGGATGGATGGATAAATGGAAAATGGATGGATGGATGGATGGGTGGATGGACGTATGTAAGGATGGATGGAAATATAGATGAACGTATGGATGTATGTATGGATGGATGACTAGATGGATATATGGATGGATGGATGGATGGATGGATTTAAACTTTTAACTTTAAATGTTTATCTTATTAACCTCACCACTGTTACTTACAGAAGCACAAAGCGGACATACATCCATAACTTTAATTTTACTGAAAAAAAAAAAAATCTACTCAATATTTCTGTGATGTGTCAGTTTTGTGAGTTAATTCACTACTTTTGACGTGTAACAAGCATTGTTGACCTAAGATAACGAGACGAATAAGTCAAGATCTCAAAATAATGTAATGTACTCTTTATCACTGGGAGAAAAAGTATGGATGCATGTCCTCTATGGGCCACCATATTACTGTTAAAGCTGTGTTTCTATTTTATTCTTAATTTTAACAAATCCTAACCTCCTACTGTTCATCTCATCCTTTCTTTCTTCCAAATTAAAGACACTCATTTACAATCTCTGCAAGATGTTATCATCTCTCTTCTTTCTCTGTGTCTCTGTTCTTGACAAGATAAACAATGACAAGACTGTTGTTCATCTTTGAATTTCCCAGTGTTCATCACTGTATCATATTTTTTCTGAGAACATTGTTCAGTTCCCGTTAGACCTTCTATTTTTGTTTTATTCTGTGTATTCCACATAAACCACAGAAATATCATCATTGCCTTTCAGGTTTGTTTATTTGCTCTTGATGTTTTTTGTTGGAAGCTTTCAGCCAAAAAAAATAAAAGCGTCACAAAACAAGCCGAGGGAAACATTCAGAGAGAAGCGAGTTTCATTTAAATGAATATTTCTGCCTCTGTTATGGATACTAACTACTTCCTCTTCTCTTATAGAGCCTTGATAGAAACATCGTGGTACGCAGCCACGCACGGGTGTCCTCTCTCACCTTGAAGAACGTCCAGTTCACGTACGCCGGCCTCTATCTCTGCTCCGCCAGCAACTCCATCGGACAGGACGACCAGCTCATGTACCTGGAAGTCCGCTGTAAGTCATCCGCTACTTTCTACACACTCATCCTGCTTGTCTTTTTAGAGCTTCAACACAAAACACCATCCCTTTGTTAATCATGAAACCAGGAGTATATCAAGGTTTTCCTGATACATTTTAATTTATAAGTTTCATTTCAGTCACAGGATAAAAGCCACTAAATGCTTCTCTGAAAATGTTGACTTATGTCTCAAACTGCATCGTGTTGAAGTCATAATTGGCATAATTTACTTTTTCTCAAGAGTTGTTGGAAGGTCGTTAAGCTATGAACACCTCTGAGAACCTTTGAATGCTCATAGAATAAGTTTCAATGGTCAATCAATCCATCAAACTTTATTTATAAAGCACCTTTCAATTACAGTTCAAAGTGCTTTACTAAAGTGAGTCACGAAAAAGTAGCTTGTATAAGTGTTGTAATCAAGACCACACTTACCGAGACCAAGACATATCTGAGACCGGAGTGCTTTGAGACCAGGACAAGACCAAGACATTAAGGGATCGAGACCAAGTGAAGACCAAGACATACCCGAGACCTGAGTGCTCCGAGACCAGGACCAGACCGAGACATTTAGGGATCGAGACCGAGTGAAGACCAAGACCAAGACAGGCTAGATCGAGACAAGACCAAGACATTAAGGGATCGAGACCAAGTGAAGACCAAGACATACCCGAGACCTGAGTGCTCTGAGACCAGGACCAGACCGAGACATTTAGGGATCGAGACCGAGTGAAGACCAAGACCAAGACATTAAGGGACTGAGACCAAGTGAAGACCAAGACCAAGACATTAAGGGACTGAGACCGAGTGAAGACCAAGACCAAGACATTAAGGGACTGAGACCAAGTGAAGACCAAGACCAAGACATTAAGGGACTGAGACAGAGTGAAGACCAAAACCAACACAGGCTAGATCGAGACAAGACCAAGACATTAAGGGATCGAGACCCAGTGAAGACCAAGACAAGACCAAGACATTAAGGAAACGAGACCGAGTGAAGACCAAGACCAAGCCAGGACTAGATCGAGACAAGACCAAGACATTAAGGAAACGAGACCGAGTGAAGACCAAAACCAAGCCAGGACTAGATCGAGACAAGACCAAGACATTAAGGGAATCATCCAGCGTGCAGGGGGCGTGTCACTCACTTAGACTGTAACACGGGGGAGGTTACGACCGTCACCAGGGGATAAAAATCTACATATGAATGTATTGAAGTTACTTTAACTTCTAGAGAGAGGTGTTTTCCTTCACATTCATGACGCTGGGAAAAAAAAGCCTGTCAGTGGTGGTCTTGATGTAAAATCCTGAGGCTGCTCAGTCTGAGACCGAGAAAAGATCAGAGTTAAAATGCTTTAGATTTCAAGACGAGACCAAGACCTTCAAAAAGTGGTCTCGAGACCGTTCTTAAGACCAAGACCGATTCGTGAAAAATCATTAAGAGACTGATGCGAGGCAAGAAAAATAATTTAATAAAATAACAATAAAATAAATATAGATGGAAAAAGTTTTACAAGAAGCAATAAGATAATACACACAAGAAAGGTTTCAAATTGTAGTAAAATAATAAAGACAATCCAATAATGTTAAGATTGAATTAATTTATAAATGTATAAATGCATGTAAAATAATAAGAATAAGATTGTAAAAATTATCATGTGTTAATAAAGTCAGAGAAATTAAATAATCACCATGATAATAAATACATAAAAAAACAAAAAATCTTAAATCAAACAGTTAAATGTTAATCTAGACATACTGATAACAACCTAAGTAAATTAAGAATATCCATAAAATGTACTAAGTGAGAGCCAGACAGAATACGTTTAAAAATCCTCATATTCTCGGCTCCTCTCACATCGTCTGGAAGTGTGTTCCACATTCTCAGAGCGTGCTATATACATTTAAACTTTCTCAGCTTAAGCAGAGGAAGGAAACCTTGTGACAGAAGTACATCAGTCTTTTGTTGGCCTTGATGTGGAAGAGCTGCTGCAGCTTGCTCCTGTCTCCTCTGTTTGTAAGAGAAGTGTCATGGAGTCATGAAGTTTCAGTTTGAAAGATTCCCGACTCGTCGTGGATTGTTTCTCGTCAGTCTCTCATGCTCAGCGTGTTCCAGCACACGTTCGGTGCCCAGGTGTTTTCTAGATGTTTCCATTTTCCCTCAGCTGTGTTTCCCTCTGCTCTCTGAAACAGTTTTTGACAGCATTATGAGAAAGTCTCTGAGCTTCCGTCATTAGCTGCTGATCTCACCTGCAGGCAGAGAAATCAATACCGCCGGCGAACAACAGAAGGAGTGAGACAGTACTTTCTCCAGTCAGGAAAAGCTTCAGGCTCGTTTTCTCTGAAGCTGATGTGGACGTGCAAAACCCTGCAGTTTTGTTGAGGGTCTGCTTGAGGCTGGGCTCCAAGAGACCTGGAAGTCACATTTACACCTCATTCAAAAGAGCCCGTTTTCACCTCAGACATTAACATGTTTACAGCCTGGTACAAAAAAACATATTGGTTTGAGTAGGTATTATCTTCATGGGCACACAATGTACATTTTTTTTACATTATGTTTTCATTATACAGTTTTTTTAGTTTAGTTTAGTTTTTTAGTTTATTATTGTGTCATACATACATCCATATGCCCAGCCCGCATGTGCTTACATGACATCATAAATTAAAAACGTTCCCGGATCAGAGTGCTAGGTATTCATTCATTCATTCTTAAGAAACATAAAGAGAAAGCAAAAGCAAGTCAAACTAATTAAACAGAATATCCTGTCTTCTTTTCCAAGCATTTGAAACAAAATTAGCAAGTTTAAACACATCAAACTTATTACAGTACTACAGTATGAGCGATACCAGTTGTCCATAGTTAGGTGTGTAGCTGACAGGCTGGTGCGATTTAACGGTTTGTCAGGATGCTCCAGCTCTCAGCCTGTCGTTAGGTTGACTTAAAGTTAGGTTGAGACAGGATTTCCAGCATGGCGGCTGCTCCCAATGAGCCTCCTGAGCCCCCTGCTGGAACAGATGGCTGACGTCACTCAGGCTTCGTCCTTTAATATTTACAGTCTCTGGTTCAAACCTGCCTTGTGACTGACTGTTATTAGACGATCCTTCTCTCAGCTTCTTTAACATGAGATGTCTCACTTTATGATTGTTAGGGTTAGGGTTAGGGTTGCACCAACATTAGTGCAGAAGAGGTGTTCAACTTTTTACACAACCTGGAGCTGGTTCAACAACGTCAGACTGTAAGACTAGACTGGAAAGGTATTCTGCCTTTAGCCTGTTGCACCAGCTTAAAATTATGTTGAGTAGATCTCAGTGACATTTGACTTTAACGATGTCAAACAAAAAGTCAAATGTCCATACTTTTAAAACTATTCTTGTTGTTTAATAACACAGAGTCTTAACAGTCATCTGGATTAACCATGTTGCAGACAGTGAAGATCTAAAACTATCCATTAAAACAAAATAGTAAAGAAGCTCACATTCTGACTCAACATCCAGCAGCTTCCTGTACTGTCATATGTTTTCACTAATCTTACAATTACTGTAACACACTTACACATTAACACAAAAGCAACCCCAGTGAAAGTCTTCCATCACTGCTGAAATATTCTGTTGAACTTGACAAGGTAACTTTTATAAGTTCACGTTACAAGCAACCAAGCAGTGCCGAAGGCAATCCCCATCGAGGGTGACATGAAGCCTCATGAAGTAACTGTGTCACGCAACAGTTATAGCGAGCATGTCGGTGTCATCACAGACGTGCAGATGTGTCGTCTGTCATAGCAAATGTGCTCCGGGTATAAATATCATAGATTTTTTTCTTCCCCTCTGGATCTTCAAACATGATTTCCACCAGTCTACAAGCAGAAAAGGAGTAACACTTTAAACTGCTCCAGGGAGAGAAAGTGTTATCATGACTCGACTTTGTCATTTTGAAGACGCAACCCACTTTTAGTCAGTTGTTGCATAAATGACAGAAACACTACAGTCACACCAAAGTGTGTTTGAACGCACATCTTGCACATATATCTTGCAACAGGCTGCTTTTCAGAAGCTGCACAAAGCTCTTTACTTTCTGAATATGTTAAGATAATTCAGTACTAGAAAAAACATAAATATGTCCTTTAGGTTAAACATTTACTTTGCAATTACTTCAGTAGTTTATAGATATGTTTTATAGAAAACCTGACACTGTTGACGAGGAGAGAAAAGTCCCAAATCCGAGGGAGAACAATGTGAGAGCTTGTAGAGAGTAGAGGAATGTGTGTGAGGACACAGTGTATAAGCTGTCACCTCTGCTTCTGGGGATAAACGGTGGGTGAGGGAGCCGAGTTTGCTGGGTCAATGGTACCACTGCGATTAGTTTCCATGGAAACAAAAAGGTCTCAGTTCTGACATAGCCTCAGGGTACAGTGGCTTTTGAGGCTTAGAATGACTCTGTGTAATTACCGAGGTCTTTGATCATCTTTACTCGGGACTAAAATGCTTTTTGCCACAATTCTGTCTCTTATTGACATTTATACACAGGGTGTATTAGAGAATGTCAGGGGCCTTAATTACACTTTTTTTTTGCACTTGCATGACTGCGCGGCTCTGTTAGGGTGCACATTATATCCAACGCTGGATATTTTCAGCCGCTCTGCAAAGTGGCTTCAGTCCGACAGTATTAGGAGAAAGATATTTCTGTTATGTTTGGCCTCTGTGCTTTAATGAAACCAAATACTTCACATTAATATTGGGTTAATGTGCCTCTATTTGTGCTCAACAGCAACAGCTATCTTGTTAATGTTAAGGTTAATGTTTGCAGAGAGACACTGTTTCTACATGTGTAATTAATTCCTTGTTCCAGACTCAGAAATAGTCTCAAGCCCTGGTATTTTTTCTAATAATTTATCTTCTTTTAAAGCACCTTGGTCTCATTTTGAAATCCATTGAATATTACTGCTAAGAACAGATAAACATGCCAATGAGCGCCTAATTGGATTAATATGCCCTGCTCTCAATACAGCAGCGGTTAGCGCAGATACAATCACAACGTCGCCGTTGATAGAGTCTTTTGAAGGGGCTGCAGTTGGCTCGAGTAATCAGCGAGTAATCAGGTAGCTGATTCACTGTTGCCAAGCAATTATTGATAAGAAAAGGTGCTTTGTCTTGAGCGCGGTTCTCACTCTCCATCCTCTCCATCACCGCTCGCCCACTCGCACAATAAGGACCTTATCTTGGCGTGGAACTTCCTATCTGCGGCACAGCGTGATCCCATTAGCGGATGGCTGAGTGTGTCTGTACGTGTGCTGCTGAAGGACTGACAAGGAAAGTGTTAATTCCTCCTGTTTGAGCTCAGGTTTGTCAGCAGACAGAGTTCATTTAGCATCAAAGTCTAATGAGAGCTCTGTTTAAGCTGCAGGCAGGTCGCTTCTGCTGAGCTCCTCGATGATCCATCAGGGCACACCTGACTGAAGAAAACATGGACGTAGTCTCGTTGACTTCACCCAGAGTTTTGAAGCTCAATGATAGCGGATGTCATATTGGAAATGCTGTCTCAACCTAACTTTCGATCAACATTGCAACAGGCAAACAGATGGAGCTGAGGCGGGTCTTAAGCCTCCTGGCAGACAGCTACTAAGCACCAACCTGTCAGTCAGATCAGCCATGCCCGGTATTATTAATAACACTTAGCCTTAATATCATAAAAAAAACAGATGAGTTTTCAGAAAGAATAATTCAGAAATTTCTGCCTGTAAAGAAATTAGTTATTCAGACCAAAACTCATGAAAGAGGTTGTAAACATGTTCCTTTCCGCTGTAAAAACATTTGTGTTTGGATGTGACTCATTCTGTTGCTTCTGCAGCCAGCCTCAAGTGGACACTTGAGAAGCTGCAGTTTTTTGCATTGGCTTCATTTTTCAAAACTGGATGTGGACACTCCATATGCACAACAAAAGTTATACACTTACTCTTCAACTTTATTCCTGTGAATGACAGAGTCCTTAATTCCTACATTCATATTAAACGTTCAACGGGGCGCTGGTGGTGCAGTGGTTAGTGCGCGCGTCCCATATATGGAGGCTGTAGTCCTCCAAGCGGGCCTCCCAGGTTCGAATCTAGCCTGTGGCTCCTTTCCCGCATGTCATGCCCCACTCTCTCTCCCTGATTTCCGACTTTATCCACTGTCCTATCTCTCAATTAAAGGCACAAAAAGCCCAAAATAATAAATCTTTAAAAAAATAAAAATGTACAATAATTATATTCAACCTCAGTCCTAGTTCTGCAATTAATCCAGTTACATTCCTCATGTGGTGTATGTATTTTACCAGCAGCATAAACATTCCTGGGTATTTTAAAAACATGTCAATAATCTCACCTAGACCCGCGCGGGGGGGCTGCAGAAATCAAACAGTCAGGTCACAGCACTGCGGGAAGTCAATGAGGCCCAAAAGCAGAACTGATAGAAGGAGTGAGAGTCTAATCAGAGCTGCAGGCGATGGAGCATCTATCGACTCAGCCTCGTCCCTCAATCCCAGCGGCTGCACTCCTGCCCAGTTTTTTTTTTTTAAGGATGCAGGGTCAGAAGTATAAAGCCCCAGCAGTGTCAGGGGGCCGCTGCATTTTCACAGCACTCAGCAATCGAAAGCATACTTCAGCACATCCAGAGGCGCTAATCAGAGATGTGAGCCACTTGTAATAAAAGAAAAGGAAGCAGGAACAGTCGGCTCCTGTTATAGCCTCTGACTTTTTAATGATGATTCCCATCAGAGCTAAAGGCTCAGGGTGAAGAGTTCTCACCGTGTGGTTTCAGCTCTGTTAGCATGTCGTTACATTTTACTGATAAAAGCATTCATTGAGGTGGTGTGTTCGTGTCTTTGCAGGGATACAAATGACACTCGTCTCAGCTTTATTTAAAATATTTCATGCTATCATGCAGCCAGAAGTACTTCTTATGGGAACAGAAATACAGAAAAAAATAGTAAAATATTGCAAGACCACAAAATAATCACTGTTGTTTGTCAGCAAAAGTTTGCTACTTTTTAATTTTTATTTTAACTTCTGGCATTGTGAGCCCCTCTTGTTTTGACCTCTCATGTCTTAATTGAAGAGATGGTTTTTTGCATCTATCTCAGCCTGTGGACCCACAAATTGTTGTGGAGGTATCTCCTCTGCCAAGTTTCCTCAAGTAGCAAGACACCTAAGAGTCACTCTGATGATGCCCAGAGTAGGCGAGGGTTTCATTGCACCAAGACCAAAAAATAAAACATTAAAACAATCAAATGTTACAAATCCATTTTTGAAATATCTGTTAATAGTAAGAAAACAAAAGACAGCATCAACAGTGGAGGAAGCTCCTTCTGAAAAGCTCCATGTACAGAGGCTGTGGTCCTCTAGGCAGGCGGCCCGGGTTCGAATCCGACAATCCTTTTTTCTGACTGTCCTATTTAAAAAAAAAAAAGGTATAAAAAGCCCCCAAAAATCTTGTGTATGTACTCAGGTTATAACCTAACAGAACAAAATGCTACATATTTCCTTTAAAAACACGTGGAGCTACCATTTTTTCATCAGGAGGAAGTGAGTTACTTAGTTTATAGATGACAAAGAGGTTTAGCGGTGAAAGTAAGGATCTAATGATCATCAAAATTTAGAATGAGCAAGATGCATTTTTTACAACTGTGGGTGTTGACATTTTTAATGTTAGTGTGTTATCTGTGTTAGCTCGATTCATGTTTGAATGCATGTGTGTGAGTCATGATTATTTGACTCTCAGCATTGTAATAAGTTCAGCCCTGTAAGACCTGCTGAGCTGGAGCATCTTGCATTAAAGAATTTACCTTCTGTAACAAAACAGGCAAAAAAAAGTGGTTATTTAAAACGTCCATTAAGCCAGCACAAATAGTTTAAAGCCTAAACAATGAATGTAGGGATTAAAAAGTGAGACAGTCTTAAGACCACACGTTGCATTTGTTTACCAGCCGTCTTCAGGAGTGTCTTTTTAAATGAATGTTTCTGGTAACACAGATGTCTATGGTCACGATAAGATCTCCTGTCAGTGCAGAGAAGATGAGTTTCAGGAGAAGATATTGCAGTCCCACAATTCCTTGCTCATTCAGTAGAAGACACTGAGCGGTCTTTCATTGCTGACGGATGTCTAACAGTGTTTGTAATGTAGAGCTGTGAGAGGTTTCATCAGAGTTTGTACCTTTTTGAATATAAATTGAATAGAATCAATAGAAAATCAGCTCCTTCCCCGTTCTCTCACAACACTGGAATGGATTCAGGAGGAAGCAACGCGATATGGAAATGTACTATTCAGGTAGACGGGTTATTGTACTTCGAGATGGAACTGTATCACACAAACGTTTGTGACCTGAAGCTAAAATTCCTCCAAGTTTTGACAAAATTACTAATGTTGTGCACATCAAGACGTGTTGCTCCTTTGTCAGCTCCTCCAGAAACTTGGACAGATTTCAAACAGAACACAGTGTTGTGTATTTAATGCACAACCTACTTTACTTAAAACACATGTTTTCAGTCAACACTGAGGCTGATAGTTGAATTTTTCTCGAGGCAGTTGTTCATCCTAATTTATAATCCTAACTTTGTCTTCAGAGCATTTCAAAATCAAAGCGGTCAAATAGAAGAAAATGTGACATATTTGTCTCTATAATCAGATTTATATAGTATAACAGCAGGTGTTCACCGTTGTCCAATAAATTAAGAATATCGTCCAGCTCAGCGAGTAAACTGTTCCAGATATATGTTCCAGTGTGGCGCTCTTTCCCGTGTTTAACCCCCTCGTGTGTTCCCCGCAGATGCTCCAAAGATCATGGGTGCCGTGGCGTGGTACACGTGGGAGGGAAACCCCACCAACATCAGCTGTGAGGTGGAGGCTCACCCCGGAGCCTCGGTGGTTTGGTTCAGAGACGGCCTCCCGCTGCCCCACGCCAACGTCACCAACGTGAAGATCTACAACACGCCGACCGTCAGCTACCTGGAGGTCTGCTGCGACACACGGACACACAACAGCACGACACATGACGCAACACCAGTTATTGTTTGGGCACAAATCAAAAAGTTTCATCTAGAGCCTCACTGATATGGGATTTTTTTGGGCCGATATCTTTCTTAGATCTATCCTCGATCCCTCAAATACAGTTATCAAACACAAAGCCAGAACAACAACGTTGCATTGATACACATTTTTTTCACTAATAATTAATATAATATCTATATAGGAACTGAATAAACCTGGTTCTATCGGCACAAATCGGAGAGAAAATTAGCCAATACCGATCGTCACAAGACATGCAAACATCGGCCGATAGTATCGCCCAGACGATTAATCGGTCGGGCTCTAGTCTGAACCTTAGCAGGGCATGTCAGCTTTCAAAAATGTGTATCAACAAAGGCTTGGCCACGTTATCAGATAAAGATCAAAATATATTTAAATTATTGATTTTTAGTATATTATACAAATTTCAATTGAGTCACTTTAAATGAAGGAATTAGAATTTGAGTACTCATCTCTAGGCTAGTTGTGATTCATGCAATGATCCTGAAAACACTTCCTATGATTTAAGTGACTCTCCTGAGCAATGAATAGCTGACCAGAAGTTTCACGAGCGCTCTGAATATATATAATAGCAGCAGTTTAGTTCAGGGTGTTACTATGCTGAAGACTTTGAACAAAAGATGTCCTTGCATGTGCTTCGACTGTTCTCATAAAGAATCGCTTTTAATCAGCTATGAGGAAACCTCTGAATGGTACACATCAGTTATTAATAATGAAGTCATAATGTTGACCATATTCAAGCTCTTGTTTATTATTTCTGTCCCTCAGGTTAGCCCTTCTCAGAATGACTTTGGCAGCTACAATTGCACCGCGGCCAACATGATGGGCACCGAGTCCAAGGAGTTCCTTCTTATCCAAGCAGGTTGGTCCATGAATCCATATTTTGATTTGTTTCAGTCTTTCATGTCTTGGTATGCTCTTCACCAGTCTTTTGCATTGCTGCTGGGTTATGCCACTTTATGTAGGCGCTCAAATTCAAGCAGCCCCGGCTTTGTTTGATGGCTTGTGGCCGTCGGTCTTCGCCTCGCTCACATTAGAAGGATGTAGTGTGCCCGTGTTGAAATCCAACGGAGACACTGGGATAGAACGGCTTCTATGCATGCTGCTGAAGGAAAACTTGAAGTGGTCTCTTCATTTTTCTTTTTTTCCAGAGCTGTAGATGGAACCACCCACACAGAGATAGGAGTTCAGAGGTCAAACAAACCCCCCAGTGTGAGGACATAAAGAGCTGAGCTATAAAAACTGAGACCCATTAGAAGTAAGAGATAACTTTGGTCGGTTAAATCTAAAAGCTATCAGAAGTCGTTGAAGAGAGCAGGAATATATGCAATATGCATATTTAATGTACTCATAATTTCCTTGAGACATTAAACATAGTGGTTGCACGGATAAATCGGTGTATTGCAGCATGCACAGTGACATTTATGTTGTGTTTATGTTTGGGATGTCCAACAGATGGAATGTAAATAGACAATATTAGCTGGACTTTGCAGAGGAGAGTTAGCCTGATCCACAGCTCAGACTCAGGTAATGAGAGAAACTTGAAACCGCAGTGGGACTGTCCTTAAGCTCCGGGTTTTTTGCTCGGCTTTAGGTTTGTGCTAGCTTCATTTGGTATGCAAATTGTTTAGGATCCATTAGAGAGAGTGGGTCACACGGGACCTTGTCTAAATACAGTGTAGTTGAATTAATTATGCTAAAAAACCCTCTGTTGCCACTGTGTAATATACTGCAGGCTATTGAAGGTGTTTTCTCAGTTTTTTTCCTCCGTTTGCTGAATGACTTATCAGTATGCCTGAAGTGACTCCTGCCAACCTCAGTTGGAATAAAAGAGCAGGAAAGAAAACCCTTCAAAGACGTGCTCACACTTTATCTTCCACATCGTTGTTTCCAACGGCATGTTGCAAGAGCTTCTCTAAACAAAGTCATTTCATTTTCAAGGGTAGTGGAGCCCTCTCTCCTTCACATGCTCGTGTGACATTATGCAGAAGTGATTAAGGAGATGTAACATTAAAGGGTCGAGAAAACATGTCGGCGGTGTTTCTGTTTACTGGATGCTACGTAGCTCGCTCGAGGATATCAGTAAATCAAAACGTCCATACATCAAATGATAATAAGATGATTCATTTAAAGAGGACATATTATCCCCCTTTTCCACCTTTTCAAACAGTCCCCCTGTGGTCTAAATGAAACATCTGTGCTGTGCTTTGGTCAAAGTATAACATGAATCAAGCACCAGAGGAGGTTTGTGACCCTGTATAAACCAGCTCTCTCAGAACGCTCAGTTTTGGTGTGTGTGTCTCTTTAAATGCAATGACCCCCCCCCCCCTCCCCCCCCCCGAGTTTTCCCAGTAGACATCACTCCTCTGTGGCGCGAATAAAAATAGTGGACCTGAGAAAAAGTTTTGCTCTAGGCTGGGGGTGGAGTCCATGGGTGGAGATACCAGGGCAGGGGAGGGGATTTTTTAAACCAGAATCCCATTGTGACATCACAAGGAGAGCAAATTAGAAACGGAGCATTTTCCTCTGTGTTGTAAGACTTATGCAGATCACAAACAAAGGACTGGATGGGTTTATTACACATGTTGTTGGTCTGTAGACACTCAGGTTACCCAGATATATGTTCAAAAACACTGTACAAGTGGATTTTTCATAATTTGTCCCCTTTAAATATCGAGAGTATTCTGGTTTAGGTTTGCAGTACATTTTTGTGGTCTGAGAAGTTTTAACCAATAATGTAGCTGCTGGATTTTTCATAATACGTCCCTTCAGAATAAATGAGTGAGTTTTCTTGCACTAGATCACATTTTCTTCTCTAAAAGTGAAAGTTTTAGCTTCACATAGACGTGAGGAAAAAAGTCCAAAAGTAGAACCATTTTTTTTTCACCCTCTATTAACCATGAATCTCAAGTATCTGTGTCTAAAAAGCTTGAGACCAAAATGGAAAGGATGAACAGAAACACCCAGCTGGCGTGATGATAATCATAATAAGTCACCCAGGAAATATAAATAACAGTATGTGAACGTTTGCAGACGACTCCTTAATTGACTCCAGTTTAATTTCTGTCCCCATCTTCATGACTCAAAGTGAAACTCCCGCCCGTCACTTCAGACTCACTCAGGCATGTTCAACAGATGTTCACTCATTTGGTGACCAAATGTTTTTCGGGCATTAGAGGCACGCCAGCACCGCGGAGAAGTACATTATCAGGCGGTGATAAGTGTTCGGCATCAAGCTCCAGTCCCATTCAAAGTCATATTAACATTAGCAGTGAAACATAACTTATTTCATACTACCTCAGACTGTTACCTGTGTATGAACAAGAACACAGGTACACACACTGATGCCTTTCCAATGATGAGCAGCTGTGTCTTATAAGCCACAGTGATGACAGACATTGACATATTGTGGAATGATTGAAATGACAGTGTGGTTCTGTAGATGACTGTAATGAGAGCAGCATGAGGGCTGTTCTGTTTTTGTAGTAAACAACAGCAAAGAATAGCTCAAGAATGAGTCACAAGAGAGATGAGGGAGCTGCAAACTCACTAGGAAATGTTACAGTTTTATGCAAAGTAAGGCGGCGTACACATAGACAAGATGACTCGGCCAAGTTTGAGCCCCATTTTCGCCCTCCGACAAAACCAAGCAGAGTTCTGATTTTAGATGGAAAGATGAGTTTATCCGATTTTCCCAAGCTGTGAGGTGTCTTAAGAGGGATCGATCTGTTTGAGAAAATCAGTGGTTACATCATTTTGAAATCGTTAATATGAAAAATGTTCAATATTTATGATCCTGTTGTTTTGGGCAACGCATTTGTTAAGTGAATGAAACGACGGCTAATCTGTAAGCGAGCTGACCATTCTGACCATTTCTTTTCTTTTTTTTTTTTTTGTCCTTTCTCTTTTACAGAGGTGCCATCAGCCCCAGGAATTCACATGGTGGAGCCATTCTCCAGCACAGCGGTGGTGCATGTCAGGGAGCCCGAGTCCTTGGGTGGAGTGCCCATTATCAAGTACAAAGTGGAGTGGCGTTTGCCCGGCAGGGAGTGGACGAGCAAGGAGCACGATGCTGACGAAGGTGAGTGATGCATTTCTCCTGGCCGAGGTTTTTTTTTTTTACTTTTTGCCTCTGCTTGACTCTCAGGAACATGTCTGAACAATCTTTACAAGAAGAGTGGATTTACAGACATCATTTGAAAAGAAACCTCAATCCAGACTTTTTTGATAACATCATATTTTGTCTTTTGAAGCCGATCAAAAACATCTGCAGTGGTGTAGACTTTTGCTTGATGTAAATAAGTGTTCAGTTAGTCTGTAAGACCAAAAAAACACTTCTCCCCTAAAATATCTTCAAATCAAATGAAGCGGATGCAAATGATGTCACTAGTGTTGCATAATCGAGAATGGCCTTGGTTTCAAGACCATGGTGTCTTGGTCTCGTCTGAGACTAGGCAGACTCTGGATTTTAAATCAAGACTCGTCAAGACCACCACTGGTTGTCATTACTGTGATTAGAAGGAAAACACCTCTTTGTAAAACAACATTTAACTTCAATTTATTTTAGTTTGATTTTTATCCACCGGTTACAGCTGCAACCTTCCCGGTGTTACATTCAAAATGAGTGACATGAGATGATCATTTTTAATTGATATTTATGGCCTAAGTCTTGTCTTGGTCTTACCCTGCCTTGGTCTTGGTCTTGACTCAGTCTCGCCCAGTCTTGGTCTTGGTCTTGGTCTTGGTCTTGGTCTTGGTCTTGGTCTTGACTCGTTCTCGATCCCTAAATGACTTGGCCTTATCTCGGTCTCTGAGTTCTCTTCCGATGCATCACCTGCGTCAGCTCCACCTTAGTCCCTCTTTAGCTTTTTAAATCCTGAACACCTAAAATGACACAGAAGTCATCTTGAAGAAGGAGCTTCTACTCTGACTCCTGTGTCTGTTGACAAATAAGGTCCATAAATCGGTTTAGAAGCCATGTAGAAAAAGTGCTAATTAAAAGCTCTGACTTTCCCTCTTTATCCTAATGTTTGTACTTTTAAAGTATTAAGGTAATCCTCTCACTTTTACTTTGACAGAATGAAGAGAAACAGAGCGGAGACGTTTCATGCTGCAACTTTCACAGAATATGATATATGAATCATACAGACTTTAACATACAGGGGGAACAACGCCTCTGATGTAACATTAGTAACATGGCTAAATTAGGTTATCTTTTTGTGCTATTGACGCAAAGCACCATGGGAACTGTAGTGCCAATACATTAAAGGCTTTATATGTGATTTTTTTTGATCCAGTAGATGTCGCCCTTGAGCACCAGCATGAAACCAAAACAACTTGCACGGCATTGTTGTGTTAGCATGCTAATGCTAGCGATCTTTATTATGCTCGTATCTTCACACTGCATGTAAATTTACCTGAAATGAGCGTGATCTAGAAACACAGTTAAGCAGTGAGTACAGTATGTTATTATTCTTTTCTCTAGTCCCTCAATTAAACAACTTTTATACGAGAGGGGAGGAGTCAGCCGCTGTCTGGGCGATGTAAACAAACTGAAGATAGGACTCTGAAAACTCTGAAAGCATCACAGACAGTGGGACTCTGGAGTCACACTCATTGTAGACAGTCATGACTCACAGAGTTATTTTCAGAGGATATACTTGATTTCTATTATATTTAAGTGTGAAAAATTGCATATAAAGCCAATCTCAAATGTAGGTTAGTTGTATGAAAACAATACAACTACATGAAGTACATGCAGACTACTTTATTATCATGGATCTCATATGAGTAGAAGCCTGACGCTCTAAACATCCATCCACATAAAAAACAATGATTTTACAATGAAAACTTTGTACAGTAGTGTTGTTGTTATATAAGGGTCTATCTCTCTTTAGAGCACATCCACTAAATGAAGCAAATACAGACTCAAAACTTCAGACAACCCGCCAGCCAGTCAACAGCAGTTAATCCAAACGCGACAGCAGCTGATGTCAGGAGGAGAGGTGGAACACAGTGTAGCCCTAAATGACAGCTCAGACACATGACAGGCCCCAGATAATATCCACGTCCCACTGAGGGGTTTGTGTGGCTGGTACAGATCTAGATGGCTCTCGCCTGTCTGCAGCATGGGACGTATCAGTCAGCGGCTGACAGCCCCCGCTGTCAGCTCAAGGCCCAAGAGCCGCCTGTCTACAAGCGTCTGCAGGAAACAAAACACATGCACCCACGCACCAACAGCGACTGTGACCAAAAGTAAAAAACCACACCAGCTAATCCACATCGGTTAGATTTTAAGGCGCTTCAGCACTGAAAGGACCTCGACTGCTGCACTCGACATTGCATGCATTTCTATTATCGCACATTTGCAACATTGAATTATAAAAATCAGGAATGGGAAAGACCTATGACATGCCAGTGAGGAAGAAGGTGTAAGGATGGAGATAAAGAATGATCAAGTGGAGGAAGAGCATCAAGAAAAAGCTTTTTGAGTTTCAAGTGTGTTGAACAGCAGAGTGAACCAGGGCTGCCATCACATGTTTGAAAGCAGTACTGCCACATATAGACACCACACCCACCACTGTGGCTCCATATAGAGACGTCCACATCTGCACTGTGCACATACCGGGAATTTACAGGTCAAAATTCAACATGCACATTCTTTTCCTTTATCTTTTCAGTCTATGCACGCTTGATATTTGATATGTAATGTGTCACAGATCTACATGTTCTTATTGCCTATACTGTCTGCACTGAATAATGAATACTCCCCAGCTTCATTTATAATGCAGACAAAATAAAAACATTCACCCTTTCTGTTGCATAATGCCAGCAGATTTGTTATTCTGCAGTGTAGAAGTGTCCACATGAGGTAATGATTTAATGTTTCTAATTATTTTGTCTGATTTTACATGCTAGAAAAAGTCTGGAGGTTGCTTTCAAATGTCTGACAGCCCACCACTGACCTTTCAGTCTCACCCCGTCTCGTTAACCAAAACAAATCGTGCGTCATCTGAGTTTTTATTGTCAAAGATCTCGACTTCATCATGGACAAACATTTTTTGTCATATTTTAAAACAGTATAAAGACTCCATGTCTCTATTTTTTTCTGACTTTTTAGTGTGTGGCAGTCAGTCCCCCAGCTGTTCGCTATTGTTTGATGTTTGATGGATAAATAAGTCACTAAAAAACAGACTGTAGTTTTATTATTTCTTTTGGAAAAATCATTCACCAGTAGTCAAATAAACAGTGTGTTCCTGTGGGACTAAATCTAGAAAGTGCACGAGAGATTGACTTATGATAAACGACTTGCTGTGCTCATGCTGATAAGACAGCATGGCACCTATTGAAATGTTTTTAATATTTCACAGGCAACATTTTAGTTTGTTAGCAGAGAGCACTAAGCTTTGTCAATCTGTGGAAACACAGACATGTTCAATGGAATAATGGTTGTTGGTTTGTTCTTTTCATGACATTTGTTGACAGTGAAACATTTCTTCAAAGCCTTATCCCTTTGTTTCTCAGCAGTCAGGGTTCAAATCCAGTCATAGAAACATTAGGCACAAAATATGTCCATCCATCCATCCATTATCTATACTGGTTTTCACGTTCAGGGTTGTGGGGGGCTGGAGCTGATCCAAGCTGTCATTGGGCGAGAGGCGGGGTTACACCCTGAAGGGCTGACATCTACACTCACATTCACACCTACGGCTAATTTAGTTTCACCAATTAACCTGACGAGCATGTCTTTGGACTGTGGGAGGAGAGAAAACATACAAACTCCACACAGAGAGGCCCTGACTCAAACCAGGAACCTCCTTGCGCTGAGCCAACAGCGCTAACCACTGCACCACCCACCCACAATATGTCCAATATTCAAAAAATACATACATATAAGGTAATGGTCTGTGAGTGAACTGTAGAGCTTAGTTATGTTTGCATTGTACATCTTATATTCCTCTTAATGTTTTTTTTAATTTGGACCCCAGGAAGAATATCTGAGCTCTCGGGTACAGCTAATGGGGTTCCTAGCAAATAAAGACATAAACACATTAGATATTTAATCAATATTTTTCCCCACTCATTTCAGTTAGGAATAAAACTGCTGTGTTTTTTCTGATACATCAGGTTTATTACTGGGCTGTCGTTCTTAGTATGACCCTGTCCTCCACAATGAAAGAGCAGAGAGAAAGTGCTTCTTGGTATGAAAAGTGAATTGCAGGAGAACATCCTCGGTTGCCTTGGTGTCTATGAAGTGCCCAAGATTTACCTCTCAGCGGCAGCAGTCATACAGGGACTTTGTGCAAACTAGTTTCACTTTGTCCTCAAATGTAGGTCTTTTTGATACTCTCTTCAGGATTTATTTTTTTAAATGTCATTTTTTCCCTGCTGCAAGCACAACAAATCAAACTCCCTTCAACTAAATCTTGTTTAGGTTGTTGCAAAGACATCTCAGAGATTTGAGCAAATAACCCATTAAAAGTTATAAACAGGCCCCCGCACTGTTGGACTTTAATGATTTATTTTTTGTTCTTTAAAGGGGGTGTGCCTTAATACCTTCAAAGATTGATTTTTCACACACTCCACACACTCCTTGATGCTGCAGTAAGTTTTGCACTGTGCTAACACAATGATTAAAAACAAGTCAGTGGAATGTGTGGCGATTGTTATGATTTGTGGCGATAACCTTTTTGGAGAAGCTGAGGAAAGCAGCGTGCGGTAATCAGCGCTAAATTACTCCGGGGCCCGGCTGGAAATCTCATCTGAACATGAATGGTTTCAGCAGTGGCATCATTTTTTTTACTGATGATGTTTTGCTGCTAAGAGCCGCGCTGTGGATCCATTTGGGTCTCGTGCTTTTTGAGCTGCAGCAGTTTCCCCCATTGCAGTCACTTATGCATGGTTAGTTTTGGAAGTTCTTCTCATTGAGATATTAATGTGAAACCCATTTAGAGTTTTCTCTGAGTCACGGAGATCGGAAAAAAAAAAAAAAAATGTTCCTCAGCTGTTTTTTTTTTTCACTGGGGCTGAAAATTTGTTCTGAGCCATGAAATTACACGTCTTTGTACTACACGATGAGATATGCAGTCAAATGGTCTTTGTAACAAAAGTGAGGAAAACACAGGTGTGTGTTTGTGTGTGTGTGTGTCATTGAATTCTCAATGGTGCCAAATGGAAATAACAGTGTCTGTCTAATGAAATGTGGCGTTTCTTAATAGGACATTTTATTATCTTTACCTGTACGCTAGAACGATGGAACAAAAAGTTCAATCTTTAAGCACTTAGCTGCATGCTACATTTAATGCTATAGCTTAAAAAATGGCGGTGGAATCACTTTATTCACCATTTAAGGGTTTGCAGCTGCAGGCCGATCTATCAGCTCTCTCTCCATATTTCATGTGACACTTCTTGTGTTAGCACCTCGCTTTAATTAGAACGTGCCCTTTGCTGGCCCGTTGCTCTTTAAAGATGTGTTTCTGCTCTTTTTCTTTTCTCGCCGTGCTAACTAGAAATCCTACATGTGAGGATCACGTTGAAACTTTTTAATGAAGCGTGCCTTCTTTTGGCTGATTAAATCTCCATGCTTAATCCACTAAGCAGAGTGTGTTTGCTTGTCTTGTACAGTGAGAGGGTACAGATGTGCTGACAATCTTGAGCAGACACACAAAAAAGAACATAAAAAGCACTCTGTGATAGAAAGGCAATCGTTTGAATGATTGTTGTTTATTATAGAAAGGAAGTAGGAAGGTTGTAACCGAGACGTATGAGTCATGTTGACATCCTGGTTGTGAAGGATAAAAAGAGATTTGTGTTCCCTTCTTACACTTGATATAAATTCTCTTGAGTTTTTTGACAAAAGGTCTCTTTGTCTTCTTTGATGCCTCGTAAACATGACTTTAAAAAAAGAAGAAGGGAAAAGCTGTTTGATTCCACACAAAATCTTTAAAGCCACAACCACATACAAGAAAACAAAAAAGATCAGCCAAAAGAAAACTATGTTAACTCTATAAAAGTCCACGCAGACGAGTCATGGTTTGAAATGTTTCTTTCTGCAGCAAAACTTTCTTTGAGTTTGCAGTCAAGGTTTATGATCTCGTCACTCCTCGCAGGTTTTTTTTAAAATGCAGGAATCTGAGAAGTGATGATCCACAGTCGGATCTTGCTGGTGGATGCTGCAGAGGTGGTAGTGGTTGAAGAGTGCCGTTGCTGACGTGGGGCAGCAGTGGAGCAGAGAGGGAGAGAACAGGAGCCCTGCAGCTCGTGATTGTGGATAATGGCACAGTCAAGTGTGTAGCAGTGCTGCTCGAGACTGAATTGGCTTGCAGGTGTCACTGCATTTGAGGCAAAGTGATGGGAAAAAAAATCGAATAATGAAAGTGGAAAAAGTTTAGTTTTTCGTTTAAAATTTCCAAAAAGAGTATTTGTTTGAAAGGAACTTTGTCCTGTTGGCGACTGTCCCCAATAGAGCAGATTATACATTAAACTTTTGGGTTGTATTTCCTCGTTTCTTCTTCTTTTTTTGAACAAGAGGAGGACATTGGACATGGACATTTTAGATGAAAAGGGCCGGACATAGACTATGCGTTTAAGGCCATTTTCTCAACCGAATTTTGAGTCACACATCTGAGTTTGAAGTCGGGCGGAATTTCTGATATATTTTGAATTTTGGTTGTACATTGTCATACTCTCGCACAGTGAGCCCACGACTTCAGCGCCTTTTCCCCCTGATTACCCCTGCGCTGAAATCTGAAAACAAGATGGCAACAGCAGTCCATGCCTGTTTTTGCCGTGTCTTCCCCCCTCCTATCACAAAAGATACAAACTAGAGAAACATCGGCAGGACCTTCAGCTGCCAGGGAATACTTAGCTAGCTAGTTAGCTCGTGTTTGTTGGTGATGCTAAGTGTGTGTGTTTGGATCTGAAATAGACATAAATCTGACTTCAACTTCTGCCTGTGGGAGTTTCAAAATAAACTTTATTGACAGTTGTCATTTCTCTGTCCTGATTTAACTCGTGCAGTCTGAGCACTCAGGATGTGCTGGAATCAGAGCGTACAGTGTGATCACATAAATCATGAGCTTTGGTTGTTCATCGTCAATGGGTCACTCGTTCAGTGTGAGATATATTCCACCCTGACATTTGCATCGTACAGTGTATGTCTTACTTTATCTTACAGCGTTAACTGTAAAAGGTTTCTTTGCATCCCACATAACACGTCCCTCTTCCCTCTCTTCCAGAGTTTAGGAATTTGATTTCGAACAACTTTGTTTCAAATTATAACTGTTTTAAATGATCTCAGTGGTTTTTGTCACAGATTCTGAGTGTTTGATGTGTTTTTGTGTCTTTTCAAGAATAAATAAAGGTTTGAAAATGAAAATGAAACACTTAATAAATGACAATTTTATTTCCTTTATTCCTCGTTCCTTGTATTGCCGTGTGTAATAAAACACCACCATCTCTTCCAACAGACTTGACCAAGATCACCATCGTTGGCCTGAAGCCGGAGACCGACTACGAGGTCAAGATGTCGGCCATGAACGGCAAAGGCGAGGGCGAGAGCAGCAGCGCCTACTCCTTCAAGACCGAGCCAATCCGTAAGTACAGAACCTCGCTGCTCCTGTCCCCTGCTCACCATAAACGCTCCTCTGAAGCCGAAGCTGTGAACCTGATACTGTTTCTCACTCCGCCGCCTGCTCATGTGTAGCTGAGCCAAGACGCTTCCCCCCCCCCCCCCACCCCCCCTCTCCCTTAACTCCTCTATCCTCATGCCAGAACCCCAAGTGCAACCTTTTTCCCATCCAGGAAGGAAACGATAATCCCCGATGTCACCGCCCGCTTTGTGATCCAACTTGTCTGATAGTTTTAACTAACCTGTGTATCCTCCCTCCCTCCACAGTATCGGTGTGCCTCTTTCCTCTTAATGTTTGCTTTGTGTAAGTCTGACCCTTCCATTTCTCAGAGCCCCTGCTTTTTTAAGACAACAACTCGTGTGATTTAGAGGAAAGCTTTCTGGAAAGCACTTGTGCATTCTCAGGGCTGATTCATACTTCAGTGCGAGGGAGTGTCAGCTCTGTATTTATAGTCCGGTGACAGCCTGCATTGTTAATACAGCAGCCAGAGGTCGAGCCCTGCTGAGGATTTGTTTATTTCTCTTAATGGAAAAAGGCAGAGTGTGATGAAACGCTGGAGGGTGACGGACATTTTGTACTTGTTTGTGAGAAGGTTTGAAAAAAAAAAAGAGTTTCACCTTAACAAAGATACGAGGAGAAATAACTACCTGTCAAACAGATGAGGGAAGACGTGACCAAGTCTCATTGGTTTGTCGACCGCCGCGACTCTCGCTCCAGTTCGCCCGGCTGTTCTGAAACGACTCGCTGTCAGGTTTTTTTTTCTCTGTGAATTATCTGGCGTCAAAGCACAGCTGTGTTAAACATATGGCCTCGTCTGCAACCCTTACAGCAGGTGTGCAACACCTGTCATCACAAATCAGAGTGTGTCGCAGTGACATAAAACGACGTGTCGACTTCCTGTTTGTTTATGTGCAGTCATGTTAGATGACGGCTGCTAATTACATTATGAGTTAGACCCAGTCTTCTCTGTGATCTGATTTGTATCCATCCAGTTAGTGTTTTACAGAAATACCAAATAACTGAGGAGACTTCTAACAGTTGAAGGAGAAGTTACAATGTGATAGTGGAGAGGATACTGTGCATTTTATTTTGTCAATGGATTGAATAGGACAAGAATTGACTCTGGGTTAGGGTTAGGGTTAGGGTTAGCTGTGAACATTCAGTTGTTATGGCTGTAAGGCCACACTCATTGAACCCAATAAGTCAGAAGCAAGGCAGCATGATAACCCCAAAACAAGTCCCCACAATCAAACAAGAGATCAAGTTTTATTTGAATAATTGTTTTTATCACAATTTAGATTTACTTTCACGATCTCAAGTATTACAAACTTAATCCAAAGAGTAGATTGACAACAATGATTGTTGCCAACTTCTTAATTTTTTTTTCTTCGTTTGACCAGGAAGGCCATGTTGAGATGATTAAAAATAATCTCTCTTTTGCTCCATTCTTGCAGCGTGTGGCTGTTAGCGCTGGTGTTTAATGGTTCACATGCAGCCATCACCTGCACATAGAGACGCTGTTTGCTCTGCTGCACAATAAGGGGTGCATTTAAAGCCCTGTGTGTGTGTGGGTTGTTTTTTTAATCAGACAGTGGCTTTTTGATTAATTAAGAAAGGGTTATTGGGTGCAAAAGCAGCACAATCCATTTGTGAATCTTACCCTCCCAAATTGTGTACCTGGTTTAGGTTAGGTTAGTTTAGGTTAGGTTAGGTTAGTTTAGTTTAGGTTAGGTTAGTTTAGGTTAGGTTAGGTTATGTTAGGTTAGGTTAGGTTAGTTTAGTTTAGGTTAGGTTAGTTTAGGTTAGGTTAGGTTAGTTTAGTTTAGGTTAGGTTAGTTTAGTTTAGGTTAGGTTAGGTTAGTTTAGGTTAGGTTAGGTTAGGTTAGGTTAGTTTAGTTTAGGTTAGGTTAGGTTAGGTAAGATTAGGTTAGGTTAGGTTAGGTTAGGTCAGGTCAGGTCAGGTTAGGTTAGTTTAGGTTAGGTTAGGTTAGGTCAGGTGAGGTTAGGTTAGGTTAGTTTAGGTTAGGTTAGGTTAGGTTAGGTTAGGTTAGGTTAGTTTAGGTTAGGTTAGGTTAGGTTAGGTCAGGTCAGGTCAGGTTAGGTTAGTTTAGGTTAGGTTAGGTTAGGTCAGGTGAGGTTAGGTTAGGTTAGTTTAGGTTAGGTTAGGTTAGGTTAGGTTAGGTTAGGTTAGTTTAGGTTAGGTTAGGTTAGGTTAGGTTAGGTTAGGTTAGGTTAGTTTAGTTTAGGTGAGGTTAGGTTAGGTTAGTTTAGTTTAGGTTAGGTTAGTTTAGTTTAGGTTAGGTTAGGTTAGTTTAGGTTAGGTTAGTTTAGGTTAGGTTAGGTTAGTTTAGTTTAGGTTAGGTTAGTTTAGGTTAGGTTAGGTTATGTTAGGTTAGGTTAGGTTAGTTTAGTTTAGGTTAGGTTAGGTTAGGTTAGGTTAGTTTAGTTTAGGTTAGGTTAGTTTAGGTTAGGTTAGGTTAGTTTAGGTTAGGTTAGGTTAGGTTAGTTTAGTTTAGGTTAGGTTAGGTTAGGTAAGATTAGGTTAGGTTAGGTTAGGTTAGGTCAGGTCAGGTCAGGTTAGGTTAGTTTAGGTTAGGTTAGGTTAGGTCAGGTGAGGTTAGGTTAGGTTAGTTTAGGTTAGGTTAGGTTAGGTTAGGTTAGGTTAGGTTAGTTTAGGTTAGGTTAGGTTAGGTTAGGTCAGGTCAGGTTAGGTTAGTTTAGGTTAGGTTAGGTCAGGTGAGGTTAGGTTAGGTTAGTTTAGGTTAGGTTAGGTTAGGTTAGGTTAGGTTAGTTTAGGTTAGGTTAGGTTAGGTTAGGTTAGGTTAGTTTAGTTTAGGTGAGGTTAGGTTAGGTTAGTTTAGGTTAGTTTAGTTTAGGTGAGGTTAGGTTAGGTTAGTTTAGGTTAGTTTAGGTTAGGTGAGGTTAGGTTAGGTTAGGTTAGTTTAGGTTAGGTTAGGTTAGGTTAGGTTAGGTTAGGTTAGGTTAGTTTAGGTTAGGTTAGGTTAGGTTAGGTTAGTTTAGTTTAGGTTAGGTTAGGTTAGGTTAGGTTAGGTTAATTGGTGACTCTAAATTACCTGTAGGTGTGAATGTGAGTTTAGCTGGTTGTCTCTATATGTCAGCCCTGTGAACGACTGGTGAACAGTCCAGGGTGTAACCCCGTCTCTCGAACGGGAAAAGCTGTAAAGATCATGGAATAATGGAGAAATTAATACCTAATCTTAAAACAAAACAAAAAAACGCAGCGCTCAAAGGAAACCAGATTTCCCCTTTCATCTGTCTATCCACGGCAGAAATCCAAAAAGAAGGCAACAGAGCCTTTTTTTTCCAGCCAGCGTTTTGAATCAGGGTCATAAATAAATCTTTGTTGTAGTGTGTACCTGCCTCCGTGTCACGCCTCCCATCTGTGCTACATCATCCCATTGCTTGTGTAGAAATAGCTCACCGCAGCATCCTCCTAAGTTTTGCATGATTCCCCAAAGCTGAAGAGAGAGGCTTTGTCCTACTTTGAGAGAGAAATCAGTGTCTGATGTAGTAATTGAGTTTACACGCAGTCGACTTTTTTTCCTTTTTAATGAACAAACTTTGGGTTGAGCTGAAACTTTAACTACCACCCAAAAAGATTAATTGGACTGCCATGTGAGCTTGAAGTCATTAAAAAAACACATTTCTTATTTGGAGGTTAATACAGCAGCTTTCTTAAAGTCAAAGTTAGCTGGAAAACGGATGTGAGACTAGATACAGGCAGAAAGCTCTCAAAAGAAACAGCAGCTGTGTCACTGAGGGTTAATGAAGTGGCAGGACAGAGTCGCCCTCTTCTATTATTCATATCTCTCATTTCATTGTCTCTGTTTCTTCTTTTTTTTGTTGTATTGTTTTCTCATCACCGTTTTCCCATCTGCTCTGTCTTCCATTGGACTTCTCAGGGCATTCTTTCACAAGTAAGTTTCTGTTCTGCCTCTCTTGTCTGCTTTGATTTTCCGCTGTAACTGTTTCCATACAAACCACATTCATTTGCTTTACGTCTCTGTATTATTACAACATTGTTTTAGAAAGAAATATGCTTCAAAAAATTCAATGTTGAAATGTTCGGTAACACTTTCAACTAAGGTCCAATTGTTCACTATGACCTAGTTGTATATTAGCATGCTAATTAGTAGCATACTGCCTAGCTTATTAGTCATTATAAAGCGCTTATTAGTACAGTATGAGCATAACAGACAGTTAATAGACCATTAACTAAGAGTTTGCCCTCCTAATGACTTCTTATTGATAGTAAGTTAGGAAGTTGTTGAACATGAATTATGATCTTAATATGCTTTGCTGAGTTTGGTATGTAGAAGTTAGCAAAAGCATATTGAGATCATAATTCATGCTCAACAACGTCCCTAACTTTCTTATCAAAATTCAATAAGCAGTAATAGATGGATGGATACTGTACACCGTCACAGCAGCAACTCCAGTCACAGTCAAGACACTCCATAAAAATGGAACAAATACCAATCAAGGCACATAAAAACAAGACATCAAAAGTAATAAGATCAGTTTTTAAAAACCTCAAATTTCGGGAATTTAAATAAAAGACATCCTAGAAATGTCATTACCATTTAGTGTGTAAAAGTATCCTGTGTGCAAAATCTGTTAAAAAGTAATAAATGAGTGTATTCATAAGGAGGCGGTTACAGTATATTGAGGGCAAAATCTTAGTTAATGACCTATTAGCTGGTCATGTATAATTAGGTACTAATAAGCAGCCAGTATGCTACCAATTAGCATGCTAATAAGCAGCTAGTTAATGGTGATTATTGTGACCTTATTTTAAAGTGTTACCAAATGTTGTTGAGGAATTCATTTTGTCATGGGTAAATTCCACAGACACCATCATTTCCCCCTGCTTTGTTATCATTTCATCATGTGTTGTTCTAACTTTCCAACCAACAGCACATTCTCCATCAACACTCTGATGTGGTTTCACGACCGACTTGACAGCCTGTAGCTATTTTAGTTATTTGCCTGGTGGTCTCCTTTAGTCCAACTTATTCATAATATCTTTATTATTTTAAAGATATTGATTAAAGGAGAGAAAATTAGTGTTATAAAAGGTCTTCAAAGGTAGTCTCAGAGTTAACACGGAAGAATGCAGGTGTATTATTATGTGGTTTTCTGGTAATAATGCTTAAAAGCTGGGAAATGGAGCGCATAAATGGCCACTTATTGGGAGAAGATGAGGGAACATTTTGTGCTTTCAATTCCCAAAAATCTACCTAAAGACGGCACACCTAAAGACTATAAATAGCTTCCAGTAATGTTGCAGGAAGGTTCTTAAAATGGTTTATATTGTTCTCAGGTCTGTTTAGAAAAAAGGGTTTTAACTGCTCTTATATACTGCTTTTTTTATTAACACAACTGAGGCCAATGACTTCAGGTCTAAATGATTTGGATGCAAATCTTGAATCTGTACATTATCTGTACAGAATGATCCTTGTTTTGGACATGTTCATCATTGCACAGCTTCAATACTCAGGTTTAAGATTCAGGTTAACATGTAGAGAAAATGTGTCCTTGAAAACGACTCATTGAAGCCTGCAAGAATAGTCGAAATGTCTTCGCTGGTTGTGTTGTATTTTATCTTTTGGTTTGGAATTCCATTTTGGAGGCAGAAGTTTAAATGCTTTTCTGAAAAGAATACCTTTTGAATGTTTTTTGCTTTTAGGAGCATACAAGTGTGTGTTTGTCTGGTGGGTGTATGCAAGACCTTTGAGAGTCTGACAGCTTCGTGTAATTGTTAGTTTTTGGGGAAACCATAACACAACAGTTGACACAAAAAGAAAAGTAAGCTAACACTGTACAAAACACATTGAAGAATAGGATGCTCGAAAAGAAGTTGAAGGCTACAAGGTCTGCAGAATAGTTGATAAAACACATGCAGTCATCAGTCTCACCTTTCTTTGTTCTTTGTTCATAAAAAGCTTACAGGCTTTCATGTTTTAAAAATACAAGGAGGTGTATTTGGTTTGAACTTAAAGGTAGAACTTTTGGGAAGTTATTCTCGGCATTTCTCCCCTTAACTTTTAAACAGCAGTCTGCAGCCACAGTCCAGCATCCAGGGACCAGTTCTTGTTCCAGAGCCAGGACCTTGGTCCAAGGCTAAGGGGTGATGTTTTTTTATTGGCCAGTTAAAAGTTGTACCACGCTGCAGATGAAGACAGGTCTTATAGCCATTCAATAAAAAAAAAGAAATGCCTGCAAAATGAAAACAGAATGTTTGTGTTTGGTATTAGAGGTGTTTTATCGGTAGGATACATTACAGTGATTATAGCGGGTTGACGTTTATGTCAGGGAGGATTTCTTGAGCCTGCTGTGTCCTCCCCTACCCCCCTTGCAGATCTGAACACCAACCAAGACCAGTTTGAATTTGCCTATCTTGTATTAAGAAATGGCGTTCTGTCTTATATGTCTAGGGAAGAACTTAGTTTAGTCACATTCAGTGACATTACAATGAGCCCTCAATCCTGAGTATGATGTCACAGGATAATGGCCGCCATGTAGACATGACAAGTTGAAGCAGCTGCTGTCGAACAAGTGGAGTCATTGTGCAACACCTGACCCCCAGCATCAAGTTTCTAACACTAATTACTTCACGACTCGAGGAGATCTTCAGCTCCTCTCACCATGTTTTCACCATCTTTCAGTTTCATCAGAGATCCCACCCTCTATCGCTACCACCAGTATGGCCAGTAGTGAGTATGCCAGTCATGCAGTGTGCAGTGTGTCTCTCTTCACCTCTACCTCTCTCACTCTGCTTGGACTCGCTGTTAGTGCAGATGTTCATGTGTTTCTGGTGTGGCACATAGGAGAGTTCAGTAGAGTGACACTGCAGAGAAATGACTTTGTCAACTTTAATCTTTGCTAACAGCCTTGTACTTTATTAGTCTCTGATTTTTACTAACATTTGTCAAGGACATGAACACCGTCCTTCTAACTGCCTGACTCTAGAGTTGTTTTTTTGACAGTTGTTTTTGACACAATTAACAAAGTGTGTTTGTTCCTTTTGGTAGGATACTCTAGATTGTGACGTTGAACACGCGTCTTTTTTGAGTGTTGAGGACATTGCCACTGTGTGTGTTACTTTTTAAAGGGGACATATTATGAAAAATCCACTTTCTGAACATATATCTGGGTAACCTGAGTGTCTACCGACCCACAAAATGTGAAATAAACCCATCCAGTCCTTCGTTTGTGATCTGCATAAGTCTTACAACACAGAGAAAAATGTTCTGTTTCAAATTTGCTCTCCTTGTGACATCACAGTGGGACTCTGGTAAAAACTCCCCTGGTGTCTCCTCACCCATGGACTATACCCCCAACTTTTGCGCAGGTCCGCTATTTTTATTCTTGCTACAGAGGAGTGATGTCTACCTGGACACCACTGCATTTAAAGAGACACACACACCAAAACTGAGCGTTCTGAGAGAGCTGGTTTATACAGGGTCACAAACCTCCTCTGGTGCTTGATTCATGTTATATTTTGACCAAAGCACAGCACAGATGTTTCATTTAGACCACAGGGGGACTGTTTGAAAAGGTGGAAATGGGGTATAATATGTCCTCTTTAAAGTTTAAATATTGTAAAATATGAATTTGAAAGGTAAAAATTGGATGGTATGAAAATGTCCCCTCTCCAAGTGGGGGCATGACGGTAAAAGTTTGAGAAGCACTGATTTAAGGTTTCCAAAAACTAACAAGCAATGCTCAGGTATCATTTTGCAGTGTGTAAGTAAACAGGGCTTGTGTGTTTGCAACAAGATGACAGAAAGTATTGATGTGAGTCTATCGTTGCTGCTTTTTGTCCAGATCACGATGTACTGTGTGAGAACTGTTTGTCCTCGCAGTGTTCCTAACCACATCCTTCACCTTTAATAATGTGTCTGATGCCTTCTCAGCTTACATTAGGTTGAACTAGGATGCAGTCGTTCGTCTATGTGCTCCGGCAGCTAACTCCGTGTTTCCTGCAAGTGCATCACTCAGCGCAATTGTCAAGAAATGCTTTTAGAGCCTCGTGGTGTTTTATGTGCTCATACTGTTGTGTGCATCATATTTAGCTGGCATGGTTTGTTTTTCTCCAAGCTGCAGAGTTTTTTTTCTGCTCTTGATTTACCCCATTTCCTCTTTGTCCAAGGGAAGCCAAATACACAGCTGTGTTTGTCTTCTTCTAATTTGACTAAAATGGACGTCATGGGGTTAGAGATGACCATAGAATAAATTCAGATTAAATTAAAAAAAATCGGTCAGCTGAAAAAATGATTGAATCTCTGGATGCATGAGGCAGTTCTTGGCATAGAGTTTTGGTTGTAACTTAAATCTTAACATCACAATAAATGTAGTTTTGTGTTTTATATTATAACTAATCTGTGTCTTTTAAAAATCCAAAACTCAAAACCTGTAACTGCTTCATACATTCTGCAACAAGTTCTTTCTACATGTATGTAAGAAAACTGTGTTTATGAATTTCTGTATTTCTCTTGGTTGTTTGTGTTTTTTTGTTTTTGTGTCATTTTGTGTTTAACATTCTTGTTCATTTGTTTATTCTGTTTTCATCATTTCAAAAATGTGTTTGTATGTTTCCCATTTGACCTCCCCGACTCCTCCCCCCCTCCCCCCCCCCCCCTTCCCTTTTTCCTATATTTTCTTTGCCACCAATCATGTGCGTGCACATCATGTGACTTTGTCATGTGGCGCTTGCATGGTGCTGATGATGTCGTCTTCGCTGGCCAACAGAAGGTAATTTTTTTGTTTTGTTTAGTTTGAGCAAAGATCATATAGGTTTAAAGGCGGGGGCATTCAAACACATGTTGACTTTCATGAAGCCATTTTTCATCCATCTTTAGGACTTTTTAGAAAACATGCACTATTTGACCCTCACAACATTTCATCATCTGCATACATGATCTCACATATTATCTCATTCATATTATTAGTATCTGCATTTCTAACAAACTAAGATAATTTGTTCTCGTTTTCCTTTCATGCCAAGAGCTGACTATACAACACTTTTTCTCCTCTCAGTGCCTTAACATGTAGAAACTTCACCTCAGGCCTACTTTCTGTATCTGTAGGTGTCTAAGATACCGTTATGTGATCTTCGACCTCATTTGTTCTGCTCTATTCTGAGCCGATCATATACTGTATACTAAGATGGACAGAGCAACAGTCACCTGCAGTGAAGCCAAAAATGTTTAGAGCTCCCCTTGCTGACTGGCTGCAATATAGGTCATAAACCCCGCCTCCTCCATGTAAACAGATGGGACAAGGGTTTAACTAAATAATTAAAATAAACATCAAATTCATTTTTTATCAAACCTGGATTCTCTTGTTAGTTAGTTGATATAAATGACAGCAGAAGTAACGTCATGATTGACAGCTCTGTTGTCACATAAGGCTCCTTGCAGCGATCTTTACCGGATTAGAAGAGTAGAGTAGGCAAGGCTAGAGATAACGTAAAAAAGACTAAAAATACTGATTGAACTTTCTATAAATTTGAATGTCTGCTCCAAATGGTCACAAGAATCTGTTGCGTATCAGACTGTACCGATCTGAGGGATCTTTGACTAATTATTATTATAGTACCAGCAGCCAGCTCCAATCTGCGCGTGTCACCAGCACAATATGAAGCGAGGATGTTTTGGCTTCACTTTTATACAACGGAAGCAGACAGACATGTTGTCCACATTTATATACAGTTTCAGAATGTCCTGAACTCTGATTCAAAGTAAACCACTTCACAAACAAGACTTTTCATTGCCCATCTTTGGACTGATTTTTCTGAATCAGTCTGAATCAGGAGCTGTTTCCATAGAAACACAGATACGATTTTAATTGGATTGATTACTCAATATATTTCTCAGGAAATCAACTAATACTTCTAAATAAATGAAAATCTATAAGTTCATTATAGGTGTACTTAATTCTAACAATGCCACATTAAGGATGCTGCAGGAATGTGCCTCACACATTACATTTACCTTATTCATTCTTACTTGGCTTTACTAAAACGCTTAAATTGTTGTAAGATTTCACAGGTCTTAATCAGCCATAGTGCTGTGCCAGCCAAATGTATGAGGCCTGTTTAATATGTTTCCCTCGACTCTCCCCTTGATTAGGAATCAAAGTTATTGATGAAAACTTGGACCAGGTTTATGAGGGGAGAGCAGGATTGACTTCGTGTCATTAAGGATAATACAAGCCTGGATTAGTCACAAATCAGAGTTATTGATATCTTTTACCAAGATTATGAAGAATCCAATAAGATGGAAACATTTAGCATCATATTATCCAGGAATAGTAAAGAGGCACAACATGGGTAGACATTACATTTCAAATGTATCCAACAAACAGTGATTGTTTGGCGATTAGGTCATATGTTGGTATTTGCTTTTGTAGTATTCCCATTGAGATACAAAAATCTGACCAAGACAAGAGTGCAAAACGTTTCCCCCAAAGAACAAACAACAAACAAACAACACACAAAAATGACATCAATCAATAAACACGTTCATACACTGCACATGATGCTGAATCCTGGTTTATAATCTTTCAAACGAACTTCCTGAAATCAGTGCATATGTTGATTTATACACTTCTTTTTTTTTCACCTTGTGTTGGGAGTCACATCTCAACATCATAGGAACACCTTCACTAAGTTCCACTCACTGCTATCTGCATCACACTCACACTGTTAAGAAGATCTCACACCCACCCGCAGAGCTAACTGATCTTATTTTTCCTCCTGAAGTTCTCTACTGTAGCTCACAGTCTTTCACTGGCTGGACTCACAGCAGCCCATTGCATTACTGCTGCATGCAAGTCTACTTCCTGTTTCTTGTTGCATCCCACTTCTTTTTTTCTTTTTTCTCCAAAGAAAATGTTTGTCCTGTCTGCATGTGTCTGTGTCTTTAGTGTTATGTCTTCTTAGCACTTGCACTTCTACATGTACATGAAAGCTGAAAGGGAATCTATTTCATCTGCATAATGCACTGTGTTAATAAAGTTTCCTCATGTGAAGGTTATGACAATAACATGACAAAGCTCTTAGTAATAATCTGTGATATTTTTAGTTCAAATCTGTATCTGAATTTTGAGAATTCAGTTCTAATAAAAACAGTCTGCTGCATTGATTTGGAAATTCAAATTCAAATGACTAGTAGTCAATCACATCATTTTTTACAGCAATTCTTTTTTGATCCAAACAAGCCCTGGTAGTTCATAATCATCAAAATTAATAATGTATTAAATGGAACAATCAATGCAAAATGGACACAAAAAAATGAGTTTTTTGTTTCAAACCGCATGTTTTAATAACTTTTGTTCAATTCACCAATCACAATGTACGCTGGAAGATAAAGACAGGATGCTGTTTTAGATCGAGGCTACATGTGGCACCACACCGGCCACGTCGTTGGCCGAGCTCCACCTGTTTCCCCTCTGAATATCAAACAGCATTCGTCATGTCCAGCCTGCATGACAACTTCCTTCTTCTAACCTCCCCTTTCTCTGTTTTAGCCTCAGACACTTATGACCTAACCCTGAATGATGCTTGTGAATAACAGAGCTGAATGTACAGATGTCCTCCCTGACACCATGTTTCTGCTGCTGTTACTAACAAACACTGTCTGATTCACTTCCAGCCTCTGTCACGCTCACTCCAGTCTTAGTGGAATGCAGTTTTTCAGGCAGTGTGCTCCGACGATTACAAACGATCAAGAAAAAAAAGTGCCTTCATGCATGTTTAATGATTAACCACAAACACTAACAATGATGTTTGAAATGTATAATATGTGGTCTGTAAAGATGAATGCTCAATGTATGCCAGTGTATTCTCCAAAAAAGGAACATGTTCGATTCTCCATCATGCCTTTGGTTACAATTTCTGAGGATCTTTTTTTTTCTGCCACCAACTTCCTGTATGTGCTGTTATTATGAGATTGTTAGCACAGGCCAAACGCTGTACAATCAGGAGGTAGTCCCCTTAATAACATAATAACAAGGCTAACAGTGTGTAGCCACTATGTACATAATTAATTTTCATTGTTAGCCCTCTACCTTACACTTCCTGCAGTGGCATGAGAGTTAAAGCCAACATCATTATACAAGCATATACAAAACACCTCCACCCCCCTCCCAACAGACTGTGAGTATATTATGATAAGTAATAGACCAACATGTCTGATCAAGGCTAACAGGCTCATTATGAGGCGGCCCGGCAGTCATTACTCAGAAGAGCTGAGCTGATAATGAGGAGCATCAACTCGACACACACTGCCCTCTGTCCGGTCAAGCTGCCCTTAAAGAGATGTTTTTTTCACCAAAAATCCTCCCTACACGACCCTTTGGGCGGGATAACGTTCTTTTTTTAAGGATTGTCCAAAAGAAATCCAAGAAAATAATGATTTATCGTGCGGGTTCGAGATCTGCTGCTGTCATGTTTGAAGTTCGGTTCAGTTTTATCCCAAACACATCTTTGTGAAGATCAGGGAGAGACCGTGGTAAAGATTAAAAGGTGGCTGCAGATCGCCTACTAGTGACCCAAATACTTCATACTTTTTGTCCTAATAATTCAACTTTAAAAGCTTGATAATCATAAAGGCAGATTTTACTGAAGTATCGCAATAACAAAAATTAATTTTGTTGTTTGTTTTTCTGTTAATCTTTAGTGATCTCAATAAATTAATCTTTATTTGTTTTTGCAATTCCAAATAGAAAAAACCTTCACACATCATTTCTTAAGACAGGTGTGTAGGAGAGCAATACGTCCATCACAAACTTAATGGTTAACTCCCGCCCGCTGTCGAACTTGCAAACAAACATTTATTGTCAACGTTTCGGTACTAGACCTTCATCAGACAAACAGTTTGTTAAAATGGGCATGACATCTTAAATAGGAAGTGGCCACAAGCCTGCAACCAATCATCATTATGACGTCAGCAGTGGTGTGGTGCTGGGTATACAGAGTATACCCACTTATTTTGCAGTCTCCACAGACCATGATTCCATTGATTTACTGACAGTATTCAGCAGGATGCTCCATTGTCTTTCCTAAGATGGGGAAGAGATGAGCCTTTCTACTCTGTCTCTGATTGGCTAGTACATACTGACTATGCAAGAGTAGTCTTACATATCACAGTTTATAACAGAGGCAGTTTTTAGTCTGCTGGACAGGTCACAGGGGGAAATTAAAGAGTATACCCACTTCTTCAGGCACCGCTACACCACTGGACGTCAGCCCTGAAACAACAACTTAACAAACATATAAACATCGGCTTCTGGGTTGAAAGTAATAACACCAAAAATAAAATAAAAACTGCCGGGCGCCCAAGAGGCAATTCTAAATAACTAATCAATTCATCATTTCCAGTTCAGGGGACACTGAAGATCCCAAAAGATAAATTAAGATCCAAACACAAAATCTGAAACGTTGCAGTGGATCAAACATTCAAAAATGACCAGTATCATATTTCATACTTAGTCACACATAAGTCCCCCACAAAATACTGGAATCATATAATAAGCCTCTGTCACATAAACAAACTTCTAAAAAATGTATCAACATGTTTAACACACCCGAATCACAGAAGCGCCAACTCATAGCTAATGTTATCTCCAGACACTTTATAAGAAGGTAAAAGACGGTCCTCTTTGTTTCATTGTTGATCTAAGCTGTTAAAGGATGAGCACGTCCACATCAAAGTCACAGTTTGGGTTTGACGCTCCGTGCTCTATCTTTAGTATAATATGTGTAATTGATGCTTCTTTTCTGCCATATAGACAAAGGCTGAAAGTGTTTTGAAAATTTAAAGCACACCTGAATGTTACCTTCACTCGTTCCCTGTCCATGTCTGGAGCTGTCTGGCACCGTTGTGTAAATGTTAGATAAAGCTAAAAGCTTTTTATTTCCTGCAGCGTGTGTTTGTGACAAAGCTTTTTTCTGGAGCTGCTGTCATTATGTATAATTTCCCCCATGCTCTTACATAAACTAGTCAGACGTGGCATCGTTTCTTTCAAAATAATTACCACTTTGGCAGGGTTCATAACTTTCTGTATTTAACATTATGTAAGCAAACCCTGAGATTACTCTGTGACTTTAATATGTTGTAGAATCTGCTATCAGCACATGATCGCGTGTAGCAGCAGAGTCAATGATCTGCAGATTTTTTTTTTTTTTTTACTGTTTCACTTTACTGTCTGTGTTCTCATCCTCTAACAGCTTAGTGCAGCCACATGGCAGAATCAAACTCTCTGTGTTAGACCAACAAAGGATGTCTTAATCACACTGGTGATTACTGCCTACACATCTGCAGCTCTGATTGCAGCGCTTGTTAGTAAAGCGACCGAAAAAAAACAGTATAGGCCGGAGAGGCAATCAGTTCCACTCGGCAATCAATTAAAGTTTGAGTTTAGTTGACCTTGAAGAAACGACAGATAGAAGGTTAGAAGCACAGTAGGTAAATTGCATTAAGATGAACCATACTTACATCAACTGATATGGATGCCTTGATTTGTCCTATGCAGGGGAACCCAGTGCTCCCAAACTAGAAGGCAAGGCCCAGAACGGGGGCAATGTGCTTAAGGTCAACTGGATCAAGCAGGACGACGGCGGTTCTCCCATTAAACATTACCTGGTCAGATACAAGGCTGTGAGTATACTGGGTAACGAGGTGACTTGTTACCATTTTATTTATTCACTTGTTTTTTTTAAAACACCTGAAAACAACTTCCAAGTACATCAATAGGCCTACATGTTTTAAGTTTAGTGTTCTAAATCCACCCTGATCCTGTATTTGATCCCCTCTATTTCAGCCCTGCTCAGAACAGGCTGTTTCTGTTACTGTAGCTTTAAATGCAAATGAGCTGTGTCTGACCACGCCCCTTTCCAAAAGGGGGCGTGGTTTGGCTTTCTCGCTCCATGTCCTATTGTTTACGGTGAGAAGGCAGATTTAGAGGGCAGAACAAACACCTAGCTGTGGGAGTGTCACCCACCTGGGGGAGGGGTTACTGCCCTTTGCGATGTCATGAAGGGAAAATCTCCAAACGGCCTGTTTGAGCACACATTTTCTGAAAAGTGGAGCAGGCTAAAGACTTTTTTATCATAACTGGGCGGTCTGCAGACAGACTAGAGAAAACATGGTAAAGTGGATTTTGCATCATAGGTGGCCTTTAAGATTAAAAACTATTGTACAAGGGAGGCGTGATCAAGGTATCAGTCTTACAAAACCACACACACATAAAAAAACCTATTTAAACAACACGTCATGAGAAAATAACAATTTTAAGCAATTGTTCAAAAACACAGTGGCCGTCAAGAAAATCAACCACATGCTTCTGTCAGCACTTTCTGTAAGGTGCTCTGCTCTTGTATTTCTTAAGAGTTATCACTGTGTCTATTTTTAACTCTTTTTTGAAGGTGCTCAAACTAAACGTCCTCAGGCAGAAATCCTCTTTTTCCACCTCTCAATTATTTAAATCTAAAATGATCTGAGTCCATCTCATTTGGTTACACAGTCGTAAAGTTTTTGATCCCCCCCCCCCCTCTACGTTCCCTCCTCAGAAGCACGTTTCCGACTGGAAACCGGAGATCCGCCTCCCTCATGACAGCGACTACGCGGTGCTGAGCGGCCTGGAGTGGAACACGGACTACGAGGTGCACGTGGTGGCGGAGAACCAGCAGGGGAAGTCGGAGCCGGGCATCTTCTCCTTCAGAACGGCTGTAGAGCCCACCACCATCCCAGGTACTATTCTCTCATCATCCCAACCCCGAGCATCCACACACACACACACACACACACACACACACACACACACAGCAGCCACAGTGCACAAAGGCCTCCACCGTGACCAGAAAACTCTATTACCTGGCCTGGCTGGTTCTTATTCAAAAGCTGGCTGGCTGTAGGCTCCGACATGGATCATCTGTCTCTGCCTGCCGTGTGTGTGGGAGGTGCTTTGTTTTTTTACAGTCCTTATTAGTGCAGCTGGTAACAAAAAGAAAATATGATGCAGTGAAGTCAAACTCAAGGACAGTTTTATTTGCTTAAAGCATCGAGAAGTTGCATGTAATTTAGAGGAATATTTGAATATTCTGCACTCTCTGATGAAACGTTAGGGAATAAGCACAAACTCTGAAATGCAAACTAGACATCGCAGTCAGAAAGAAGAGGAAAGAAGAAAAACACCTTCCACCATCTTGGAGGTTTATTATATATAACACTCAGATTGTTATATAATGAAGTTAAGGGCAAACAGAGAGAAATGCCATATTTAACAAGTCTGTAGGGAAGTTTTCTTGAAGTATATGTGGAAATAAATCAAACAGATTAATCAAGACTGAGGAGGAGTTGTTGCTTTAAAGGCCTCTTAAACTGTTTTTCTTATTTCCATGCCATGGAGCGATTAAAGAGTTTACAGTTGCATTAAAACAGTCACAGTACGGTGCTGTGTGTGCCTTGGAGGGTGATGAAAAGATTAACCTTCTGGCCACTCAAAGTACACAAGTTAAACCCGGGTCATTTAAGGTTAAGTCAGCGTTTGCCTCTTACCTGTAGCTATACGTGCTTTCACACTGTAACGGCTAAACTCTCGTCTAGCTCCTAGTTCTGTGTCTTCCAGCTAATCCTTCCTTCAAGGAGTCAAAGGATTCTTTGTTTGTCATGCACAGAGCTCCTCATTTGCATTTTAAAACATTGTGCTCACTCCACAAAAATTTCAGAAGCCAGGCTTCACGGGCTCAACAGCGACTGTTGAATCCACACGAGGAGCAGAAGCACGTTCTCTGTACTTTTCCTCTCCTCTTTGATGTTCTGCTGCTGCAGATAAAACTTGGTGCTATGCTCTCCTGCTCCTCTATGGCAGCTATAAGGCATCCGTCACTGCACAAGCTGCAGTGAGCAATCATTTCAGGGCAGATATCAGTCAGGCCCAGAGCTCTTTTTTTTTTTTTTTTTTTTCACACCAAATATGTTCTGAACCCAGGTGGTCACGGTCGGCCTTTGCTCTGTTGTTGTTGTTGTTGTTGTTGTTGTTGTGTGTAAGGTGTGCATTTGAACTCGGGCTGCATCCCCACGGAAACTATACCTGAGCCACAAAACAGGTTCAGCTTCTTCCTCATCCAGCAGCCTTCACATCTTCTATCAATGATAACTCTGACATGTTTTCATTCTCTCTGCATTATCATCTCTTTCTCACATTGTTACCTAAACTCTCAGGGTTGTCTCGACTCTCCGCGCTCTTCTCACAAAAGAGAAATTAAAGCGTCAAACATGATTCCTTTCAACTGTCAAATAATCATAAAGGAATGGATAGAAATGACACCAACAATAAAAAAATAGATTTGAATAGAATAAAGAGAAACACTTCTGTAAAGCATGGTGTAAAATGGATTATTATTGATTAGCTTTTGGGATGCATATTAAACCTTCATCTGAAGCCTTAGAGGCTGAATAGTACCCTCTTTAAAATCCAATTATTATTATATTATTCTTTTATCAGTGTACCAACTTAAAATGCATGATTCTTTTTCAAACTCAGGCTCATTATCGGTGATAAAGAGATTAAAATATAATGCAGGTTTCCAGCGTATTGATTTGTCGTGCATTGTGTAGAAATAAAAACTACTTCAACAGTAACTCATAAATAGAAAAACTGTGAACCTTGTAATGTTTGTGATTCATTTTAGTATTCTAATGATGCACCCTTAATCCCTAAACTAATCCACAGCTGCAAATGGTCCGCCATGAATGCAGCTTTTACTCCTGTTTGAATAATGTCTGCTCAACCTGCAGAGGCCAGGAGTTTAATAAACAAGGTCTCTGATGAAAACCATGAATGTATGACCTATTTTTAAAGTGCACATCGTCAGGAAGAGACACAGAGGTGAGGGGGAGGAGATTAAGAAAAAAGATGCACACATAAAAACAACATGTTGTATCTTTACTTATTTAAATTATTTCAATTAATTATTTAGAAAAACAGAAAAGGTAAATTAAGACTTCACCCTCTCTGTTTCTGACGTTTGATAAAGCATAATTAAACAACGTTTGAATTTAGGCCAATTGATTTATGAATCAAGGCAAGTTTATTTAAGCACATTTCAGCAACAAGGCGATTCAAAGATAGATAGATAGATAGATAGATAGATAGATACTTAGATACTTTATTGATCCCGAGGGAAATTCAAAGCATCCAGAAGCAGGTTACAAAGACGTACATGACATGAAACATTTGTTACAAATTAACCACAAAACCGACCCCCCCCCCCTCCCATACATATATATTAACCTGAAAAAAAGATTTAAAGAATACCTCTAGATGAATCAAACTTAAACTGTGCAATTAAAAATAGACTTATAACAAGAAATGTACATAACCCGTGCAGGGATAAAAATATATGTGTAATTTAAACAAGAACCTATAAACAGTTGAGGAAAAAAATCTGTAATTAGACCTGAATATAAAAAATAAAAATAAAAAGTGTTGACCTTCTGAAGTTGTGTTGTTTATATATGTACAGCAATGTTTAAAAAGCAGATAGTGCAAAAATATCAAAAAACAGACATTGAATAACAGGCAGTGCAAACATTAAATTAAAGGTGATTTAAATAATTGAGGTTATCATTAAAGTGCTCCACACACGTCATCAGGCCACCCTGAAACAGTTCAAATCTTTTCTAATCATATTTTTATTTCTTATTCTGTCAGAAGTCATGGTACCCAGCTCTCCATTTCCACTCTATTTTCATTCTCTCTATCAGCCCCGCTCTTACTCCTCCACTGCCAGGTTAATTGGCTCTCACAGTTCAGGGTCCATGACTGACCTGAATATTCGCTGTGTGGCCTGGTTAGGTGGGGATGCAGCCCCTTTTAACAGTCTTTGCATGGTGCCACTTCCTGCTGGATTAATTTTGTGTGTTCTGTACTGGAAACCCTTTACAAGCAATGGCTGCCAGTGCATGGCCCATAAAGAAACCAGTTATTTTCTTTTTTCATGCGCTTGCTGGGCAACAGCCATATAGCAGTGGGGAGGTTTGGATCATTTAAATACTCCAAGTGCAGAAGTTCACATGGGCTTCATCCAAGTCAACCCCCTTAATTACTTTAATTTGATTTTTGTTATGTTGTGTTTACTCCTGCCTCCAAGTCGCTGGTGTGTGTTTCTTTTTTTCTTCACTTCAAGGCATGTGGAAAACTGCTGAGGTTTATTTTTAGCTCCCAACATCTGCACTTAATTCCATTAGGTCTCACAGCTGTTCTCGGTAACGCTGCCTTCAAAACAGCTGCTCTTCTGTAAATACACTCTGGCTCGATACACTGAATTGGCACTGTGACGCAAATAGCAAAATTCAGGGTTGATGCAAGTTTGAGTTTTTTCCAAACAGTTGCTCAGGAAGCGCTCATACATACAGAATGCGACAGAGACAAATCTATCAAAAGGATATTTGAATGTCTTGTGGAATGAGACATCTTTAAAAAGAGATGTGTTGTAAAGAGGATCTTTAGAATTGTCTAAAAGCTTTTAAGATATTGTGCCTTGTGTAGTTTGAGGTCTCTGCAGGTACAGCAGGGCAGCATTTACATGCCTCAGACTCAGAGGACAAAATGCTGCCCAGCTGAGGAGAGATAAAACATCATCATTCATGTCATGCAAAAAAACAAACAAAAAAAAAACCAATGGTGATCTTAAAAGATCTGTGTACCTGTGCTAATAAGTACGCAGAAGTATCAGGTGCTCACAGCTGATCCATCCAAATCTCCCCAGCTAAGGTTGACATTGGGTTAAAACTACAGCTATTAACTTTTTGCAGTTTCGATAACATAACATCACCCATTCATCCATGTCATAGACCTGACCTTCATAACCAGCTTCTGTTCTGGATGTGTGGTTTTGCATGGGCCGTTCTCCCTGCAATGACCAGTGGTGTAATGTTAGCTGAGGAAGTCACCCTTCTGAGAAAAAAGGCTCCGCCCTCTTTTATTTTTTACATGTGCACACACATTTACACCAAGCATGCGTCTGATGACATACCCTGTTACAGCAGTCGAAGTCTTAGTGATGCAGTACTGCAGAACAGATATCTCATAGGTTCAGATCATGCTTTCTTTGGAGTTGAAAGTTAACAGCCACATTTGTTACAGTAAGCAATATGTTTTAATTGTTTTGACCTGCCGCTCCTTGTAATGTTCAGAAATATGACGTGCTTAGTGAGTTAAATATTTTGTAAACTGCAACAGTCTATATGTACTGTAGTCGTTTTAATCAACTGTAAATACAATTCCACTTCAGATCTATTGAAGTGGAATTATAAAATGATTGTGAGGAGAGGATCTCTGAGCTTCTAATGCAAGACAAATTTCTGTGCAAACGGACAATGAAGTGTTATCTTATCTTATCTTAAGTCCGTAAATTAACATAAAAGCAAACAGTCTCTGTCTAGATAAGCTGGTGCCTCAGAATCCTACAGGCCACCAAAGCAACCATCAACAGATTCTGAATTCACTAGATTCTGGATTTAGACTACAATTGAGCAGGAACATGTTTGTGTTACTTGTCCGTTCTAGTCAGTTCTGGTCAAGCTGCAGAACTAGTTGCATTGTTGCAACCCTAAATAATAATAATCAAATTACTGATAAATCTGTGCCCCCTTGTTAAAGTCTAGTATAAAATCAATATACCACTTCAGGTTGTGCTGTTATACTGAATATCAGCACCGCCTCAAGCCTGTGACCATATCACAGCAGTGCTTATATTCAGTATAACAGCACGCCCTCCACTTAGATATTACATGATGGAAGGACTGAAAACACCGCCCACTTTAAAGTTTAAGCATCTTACATATGATAAAAAGTTTCTGTTGGATGTATCTGCAAAGTTGCAAACTTTTTGGATTATTTTAAATGTATTGTTTAATAAGCTTTTAGTTAATGTTCCCTGTTACATTTTTCTAAACTAGTGATCCATTTGAGCAAAATCTACATTTCATAGTTGCATGCTTTCTGTATATTGCTGTTGTTTGCTAATGCTGAACCAGCATACCAATCACTGCTCTCGAGGTTCAGGAGAGAGCTTCTGATTGGATATTGCATCATTGAGTTTTTAGTTCCCGCCTTTTTCTCGCCCTCTAAAAGGCCCTGCTACAGTATGTCTCATGTCTGTCCATTTAGGTGAATTAATGCGACTCTTAGATCACATGTAAGAAGGCTTACACCTCACATTACACCACTGGCCATTATGAACGAGCGATAAGAGCCTGATTCTCGTGGATGCGTTCTTACATCCAGGTTGTCATCTATCGTCCCCCCTAATCGCTGCTGCATCATGACTGATCTAAAACTAAAGCTTAAAGCAAAGAGGTTGGACTGCAGTGTCTTTGAAAACATCTTCCTTTCTTTTTGTCATCGTCCATCCCCTTCATCCCTGTGTTCCTCCGCTCATGCCTGCCATGCACCACGTGTCATCCGCCTTGCTACTAACAAGCTATGACTTCTTTTTTTACTTTAATCCTCTAACTTAGACTTCCTTTTTTTTTTTTTATTCCTCAATTCAGTCTCTGATGACCTTTCAGACTTGTATTTCTGTATTTCTGACCTTATTTTTCTATCTCTCCCTGTTTTTTCCCCCCTTCTTTCTCTTCTGCTTCCCTCCTTCTCCGTGTCCACTTCCTGTCTTCATGTGTGATCTCCTTGGGCACCTACGGACCATGACATTACCATACACACAATTTTTTTTTTTGTTGGTTAAATTGTTTCTTTCTTTCTTTTCACACTTTTTCTTCTGTGGTTATCATTTAAAAAAAAACAAAAAACTCTGATGTGGATACTGAACTATGAATGTGTCTCCTTGGTGGTTTGGGTCCATAAACCTCAGCGACCCTCGGTTGCCTATGTGTGACGTACAGTCTGGCAGCTCTTCTGCTCTCCATGCTGACTGCGCTCTGTCTCTCATAAACTGATTTCGTTCGAGGAGAAAGAGGATGGTCTGAGCCTTTTGAAATCTGCGGGGCCCAGAATCCTTTGCTTTCTATGCCTTTTTTGACCCCCTTGTGCAGCCACACACAAGATATGAAAAAAAAAAATGAAAAAAAGATGAAGAGTCAAGACATTGGTTTCATGACGTTATTACAGGGTGCTCAGTACTTGCATCATTCTCAGATTTTTGGGGGATTTAGATTCTGTTTCTGATTTTGTTTTCATCTGTTTCCATGTTGTGTATGACTAGACTCAGAAAGGTAAAAAAAAAAAAAACTAAGAGGGTGTTATTGTTAATAATTGGACTTGGGTGCTCTTTTGAATTAGACAAAGTGTCGCTGCTTTGTTTTAGATGCAATTAGTAACACATTCATAATGCCTTAAAGTGATCTTAAAGAGGGACGATCAATAGAATAATTTGCGTACTCCGTCTGATTATGTGTCTACAATGTGCTAACCAGAAACGGCGACCGTAAAAGAGACTTTTTATTTAGGAGTTTTATTGCCTAATAACTGGACACGTCATTCCACTGCAAAGTCAGAGATGACACAAAAGCATGAACACTGCATGAGAGCTGTCACAAGGCATGATCCAGTATTCATGAATGTGCTATGCAGCTGCTTTTGAAGCCCCCCAGTCAAAGCATTATGAATGTGTTAACCAGGTGGAGAGTACATGCTGTGCCTCATTTTTTTTGTCTTTTGGATACAAGCTTGAAGTGTCCTGTAGTGCAAAGCGAAAAGGAAGGCAAACATTTACAGAGAAATGTTGGATTGGTTTTTGGGGTCAGAGAATTCATTTATCAAGACCTTTTTTTGTTGTTGTTTTCTTTCTTTCACATGATATAATGCTCACGTTCAGATCCATCATTATGTAACCACCTTGTCGGAAAAAGTACAGAAAGTTGTGCAGATAAACTAATCATGTTTGTGACAAAGTGTACATAATCTTTTCAAACTGACCTTCAAGACGTGCAAGAGATCAGCTGTTTGTTTTGTTTTTTTAAATGGATCATGTTCTCTTTTTACCTGAAAGCAGAGAAATGTCTAAAACACATTAAATGCAACAGCCGTTCAAACACTAAAAAAAAAAAGTTCATTTTCAATAATAATGTGAAATGATTCTATTCTCTGAGACATTTTTGTAAGTACATATCAGTGTGTTTCCATGTAACCATTGTAGGGTTGAAATAAATTGTGTTTCCTTTTCTTTCATGAAAGCGACAGCTTCCTGGAGCTTTAGCGACTAAACAAAACCGAGGGTGTGTGACTCAGTGCTGACTCTTACCGACTGTTCGAGAACCCCGATTGTGAAGCTGAATCTTTTGTCCCTATGGAGCTTTAACGAAATGTCTGTATTCTGCATCCAGTGTTACATTTCACCTCACAGATGTTGGAGGATGAGAAGCCCTGACTATAACCGAACTGAAGAAGCTACATAATGCATTTTAAACCAAACTGAACAAATGGTAAACTGTGCATAACATAGAGAGGCTAACATGTTGCTAAACTTAAAGTCACAGCTACCTCAGCTTCTGGTCCTTTTTCTCTTAATCCATGGCTCCTAATTTTCCTGCTAATTAAATACAAACTTTGAGTTTAACAGAAATACAACAATGCTATTGTGTTAGCAACAAAATCAACTCCTGCTACTTTTGAAATAACATTTGAGTTGTAGTCTCTAGATGTCTTTCTATGTGATTTTTCACACTGAAATATAATAGAAATCAAGTATATCCTCTGAAAATAACTCTGTGAGTCATGACTGTCTACAATGGGTGTAACACCCGAGTCCCACTGTCTGTGATGCTTTCAGAGTTTTCCGAGTCCTATCTTCAGTTTGTTTACATCGCCGGGACGGCCGGCTGACTCCTCCCCTCGCGTATAAAAGTTGTTTAATTGAGGGACTAGAGAAAAGAAGAATAACATACTGTACTCACTGCTTAACTGTGTTTCCAGATCACGCTCATTTCAGGTAAATTTACATGCAGTGTGAAGATACGAGCATAATAAAGATCGCTAGCATTAGCATGCTAACACAACAATGCAGCGTGAGTTGTTTTGGTTTCTTGCTGGTGCTCAAGGGCGACATCTGCTGGATCAAGAAATCGCATATAAAGCCTTTAAAGTTGTAGTCAAAAGTATATCAGTCGTTTTTAAGTTGTATTAAAGACAGGAAAGTATTATTATATTATAATTCAGGAAGCTGAAAAGAAAAGAGAAACCAACTCTAACCAAAAATACGACTTGTGTCCAGAAACACGTTCACAAGTTGGGTGAACTTCACACCAAAATTAAGGCTACTGTTAGACCGTCTCATCCCCAGCAGTAAGACCTCTAGTTCCAATCATTCAAATACTTAGTTGTGTAGTTTGAACATGTTGCTAAAGGTCGAGCAGCCTGGTACAAAACAAAAAACACATTACCATTTTAAATCTAACAAGCTAAACACAAAAACAAACTCAATGTGCAGCTGCAACATGACAGTGATGACAGTCTGAGCAAATGTTACAACAAGCTAACAAGCTAATGTATTCATCGTTTTAATCACATTAGAATATTTGTTCAGGGAAGGCAGCCTTCAACACGGGCAAGGCTGACTACAAGGTGGACCCTCATGGCTGACACATTTTTAACAAAAGCAGTGGTCTTCAGTTTACTTTTTAAAACGCCCTGCAAGCCGTTCTGATGTCCGGAGGCAGCGAGTGCCAAAATTTAGGAGCATTAAAAAAAAGTGCTGATGCGACATGATGCTCTTTATTGTACAAAAAGGCCCAGGGCACTGGGTGTCAGTTGCAGTTATGGAAAGATCTTGTTCATGTATGTAAACAGGAAATGTGGAGTAGAAAAGTTAATATCAGATACCATGTCAGTACATCCACACTGACTCACTCCTCTAAAGCTGTGTGTCTGTGGCCGATCGTTCTGTCTCTATCACTGACAGACCAGAGGGTTTTCTGTAAAGATAACTGATCACACGACTTATTGGGTTTATTTTCTTGGTACCATTCTCTCTACCTGTTGAGATTGTGCAGTCATATACATTTAGAAATTGAAACAGCTCCTTCTTAAGATTGGAAACTTAGTGATAAAGATGTCAGTATGTCCATCAGTGTAGGGTACTCAAAGCCATCTCTACAGTTTCCATTTGTTCAAGCATTTGTTCCACACTCTGCTCTACAAACCTGTGAAGGTCCTGCAGAGTCATGAGAGGACACGATGCATAAATGAAGGACTGGATTCATCTGCAGCCGTGATCAGAAACAGTTTAATGTGAGAGAATTAATAAAGCATTGATACATTTTCAGTAACCGGACAGATGTGACTGGTGATTGTTTTCTCTGTTGAAAAAAGGTACTAATTTGAGAGCCTTTATTATGGCAACCAGTGATACATTCTGCAGGACGTTTTCTCTCGTGACAGAAGACTCACAGAACGTACATTTAAGGGATTTTAGCCAACTGGCAACAAAAAGATGAGAATTAACAAACAATAAGGTGCACATGGGTTGGTGTTTCTGATGAGATTCATGAGAAGAGTCAATGAAAATGCATCTTTTTCACTCACTATTCCCAGTGGTGTAGTGGTGTCTAAAGAAGTGGGTTCTCTTCATTTTTCCTGCAAATGTTTTTGAAGTGTCCCGTCCAGCAGAGAATAAACGGCCTCTGTTATAAACAGTGACATCTACGACTACTCCTACATATTAAGTTAGTGCGTACTAGCCAATTGGAGACAGAGTATGGGAGGTCATCAGTTCACCATTCTAGGAGACCGTGGAGACCAAAAAATCAGTGCATACTATGTATACCTGCGTATAGGGTTAGAGTTAGGGTTAACCCCTGAGCTACACCACTGACTGTTCACTCTTTAGAAACAGGATGTTTTAGTTTGGTTGACTGTCATACCTGTCGTCTGGGTTTTAAGTGCTCAGACATCAAGCGTGCTTTGAACAACAGAAGCTGACAAGGTTTCATTTGAAGACGCATCAGTCCGCTGCAGACAGCACTTCACTTCTAAATAGGACAAAGTTGTTGTTTTTTTTACCATCTGATTTTTAACCTCTAAGAGCTTTGGAAGATGACGGGGTGCATGTTTCTCAAGAGGCTCTCTGAGACACAGAGGCAACATAAAACATGCTGTCTTTAACCAAACACCTCAACCGGGAGGTAAAATAAGATTTGAGGTGAAGGAATGTTTCCCACCCCCAAAAGGAAGGAGTTTTCTTCAGGCTCCTGCTCTATCTTTTCCCCATGGTTTGGATCTAGAATAAGTTTTTTTTTCTCCCTGGCACTGCTGTTTAATCTAAACTCAAATCTGTCTCACAGATAATAAGGGTTTAAGACACCCTCGAGGTGTTCCTTGTCACTTGTTGGTCCCTCCTGTTGTTCATCAGGGCCTACTGAGTAATGATAGCGCTGATCAGCGCTGAGTGATTTTCATTTCTGCTAATCAGGATCTTCATCTGAGTGTGTGCACCAGACGTACTCGTGTTGCATACAAACAGAATGGTTCTACCCTGAAGCAAATGGTGCAGTCGTCGGCTGAATACAGACTACAGCAAGTGCTGCCGTCACCGTTCCCAGTCGTTTGGGACTCATTTACTTTGCATAGTTAAAACATCCTCTCTTATTTATCTTGATGTGGGTAACGAGATGTTTGTATGGCTAAAATCAATTAAAGCCAACTCAGTGGATTTGCATAGAAAAATAATGAAGCTACAAGTTTTATTTATTCAGTAATAGAAGAGTGTTCATTTGTTTTTCACACCTTTTTATCTACATCATTAATTTCCAGAAATGATTTGTTTTTATTATAGAAGACTTAGCGGTCCAATATGTAAGATATGTACTAAATGAAATGATAAAATTACCTTACTATCTGATCAGACATTAACGAAACATGCTTTGTTGAAGTGCTGGCTTTTATGACAATAATGCAGCAGCCAGTATGTCCTCCCTCTCACTTTAGATTCTGATCCTGAATGCTCTGGATTTGTTTGGACCAGAAATAGTCCAAACAAATCCAGACGGCTGTTCTGGACGCCCCCTCGGGTCGCCAGGCAAACGGTGAAACAACAGGTGTTGCAGAGAAGTGGTTCAGATAGAAGTGATTGTACCCGACCTAAAAAGCCTCTGCATGTTTCTAATAAGCTCCACGAGCAGAAACGTGCTCAAACTAGGATCAATATTGGAGATGCTTTTGAAAAATGGAGAGAGGCTAGAACACAGAAAGGTTTACAGACCCATGCAGAGCTGGATAAACACTGAAGCTTCAGAGTCCGCGACAAGGCAACCTGAGTGAGCATCGACTCTAGAGAGGAGGGGGCGGGGGGAGACAGCTCTCTACAATGTTTTGAATTTGGACTGCAGTACCTATTTGAAACACTAGGGGTCAGAGTTATATATTGCTCCTTTAATGTTAGTTCTTTCATGATTGGATGATGATGATTCTGGGTGAAAACTTTGTAGTCAGCAAAAGTATAAATAAGGTATGTGTGGGGTCTGAAAAGTCTTCTTAACTAAAAATTCTTACATTTAATATTCTTAAATCAAGGCCTTACAAATAAATATAGTAGCATCATAAATAGAAATCAAATATATTATTCAAGTGTCTGTTTGTCTGTGTAAGTGCATTGTGCCCTTGACAGTGGAGGGTGCACTAGTGCTGGTGGGAATCAGCTGCCAAGAAAGAAAACTTAACATTCCTGTTACTCATAAGCTAAAGATTCTTGCCGACAGGAACCTGTGAGACTGTCCCTGTTGAAAAATGCTACCTATAAATGATGGCAGAGGCAATCTGTATCCCTTAACAAATATTGCTAACAGGACAAAATAGCTATATATTCATTGACTTCTCACTCCATGCTCATGGTCAGGCTGTGGTGATCATTACCTCATGGGAAGGAGCCAACATTTCATATTTTCAAAGTGAAAAAAGAAAATTCACTGTGTGGTCTCACTAGTAACCGAAATGTTCAGCATGAGGAGTTTCCAGAGATCCTAATCAGTCAGAGAGAGTAAGTTGTCAGCATCAGTCTGCTTCCACACGGCCCAAAGAAAGAGTCTGACGATCGTGTTATGATAATGGTGATGCAGTGCCACACTGTGGCTGAGATCTGATGGATGATACAAACATGAAGACATTTCATCAAGCAAACACAGACGATGCAATGCTGCAAAGAAGAAGAGTACGAGTTACAAAATAAAAAAATAAAAAAAAGGGAGATTGAAGTCACAGAAAAATGAACATTAATGCAAAACCATGACATAGACAGTTAAACATCAAGGATGAAATGTAAGTATTGACTTGGTCTGGGGGAATAGTTGGAGATATTTACATACTTCCAAGCATCATCAGTGACTGTCTCTTGGAGCGTCCCAGTCTTTAACAGCTGTGAAACTTGTCACAGCTGCAGACACTGTAAGGACACACTTGCAGAGCCTTTTGAGAGTCCTTAAGGTCACATGAAAGTCTTTAAAGGGTCGTCAAAAGATGTGGGGTCAGTCCAGATTCTAGAAGACTCACTGGACATTAACAAAATGATGATCGGCACACTGAAAATGCTCGAGATTTGAGTGCGATTTGATGTGCAGTGTTTTCCATACAATGCAAAACAGAAAGGGAAAAAGAACGCTTCTTGCAGTCACTTTCTGGTGTGGCTGAGACAAATGTAGATTCTTAAAAAAAATAAAGTTTAATCAACGTTTGTGAGAGCACAGATTATCTGGATTCCTCTGATATTATGCAGGAACCTTTAGAGGCATGCATGTCTGTGACTTTAATAGTTAATAGATTATAAAATGAGTGCAGTAAAGCACTGCGACTTGGCATCAGGGTATTCCCTCATAGGTACTTATTGGTTTGCACCTTTCTAGTGTGACACCTTTAACCCGGGTCAGGCCTCTGGATGAGCTGGAGGATGTGTGGAGGCAGTAATATATAGCAGTAGATGGTCAGTGTTGCTGTTATGTTGATTCATCATTATCAGGTTGAAGTTGTTGCCATGGCGATGCCACACAAAACATCTCCCCGCCTCCACAGCTTAATGGATACTTTGACTTAAATTGGCCACTGTTATTTATCGCTGCACCAATCTATCACCAGTTAGTGTTACAGACATGTTGGACATCGTTTTATACGATCCTTTCTTATTCACCTTGACATATTTGATAACTCAAACTAGATTTGATAAGAACGAATACATGTTATGTCTGTTAATGATATGTAAATTAGCTGCCAATATCTGTGTAAACAAGCCCGGCAGGTTGTCTGTGCTGGACGGGGACCAGTTATTGATTTCTCAGGAATTTGTGGTGTTCAGTGAAATTGGAGCTTATCTCACACAGGTCGTTATCGGCGCTCTTCTCAGGCCCTGCCTCAGTACTGTACCTGACAGGCCTGTAAAGAGAAATGTTTGTGTAGTCCATCCTGACACGTAGATTTGTGCTTTCTCCCTCAGTGAGAGAACCCCCCCCGAGGCATTGAATACATGGCACATGATTTATTGTGCCTGTTAAAATGCAAATGAGGCAACGGGCAGAGGAAAAACAAGTGCCGCCTGCTACACTATAGTCACCTATGAGTGCACAGAGCAGAAGCACACTCCTGCCATCAAGAGAAAATTAAGAATTGTAAACTACTGTGCAGCCAAGGGGAGGAAGATAGCGAGCATAAACAGAACGCCTAGATTGACCATGGGCTGTGTTTTCACTTGAAAATGCATCTGTCATGAAAGTGCAGTAAACACAAACATAAAAACGTGTTGGAGAGGCGTAAAGAATCATTTTAAATGGAACTATCAATCACTGCAGAGGCTGTGTAACAGTGGCTGTCTGGGGTTTTAAAAACAGTGCAAATCATGTGGCATCAAGGCCAAACGTCTACAGGATGAAGTCTAGCGCTAAAGTCTGTGTTTTAACGCTGAATGTGTGTCAACGGGGACTCCTGATTCGACGGCGGCCCAGTGAATCATGGATCATCACCCGCCCTCATTTGTATCAGTAACTTGTTTAATCGTGCATCGGGGCAGCGCTTGTCAGCTCGTAAAAAAGGCGGGACATTTACATGGCGGTGATAAATACGTCGCATAAACTGGACCGATGAAAAGTAATTGCAGGATGTTTATTATGAAGCCTGGAGTTAAAAGACAGAGCGTTACAGCACCGTTAAAAATCTTAGATGACATAACGAGAGAAATGATGAGATGTGGTGAAATGGTACCAGGTTGGTTTGGTTGTGTTGGAGTGGTGAGCTGGTTCCCCTGATACACATACGATTGAGTGTTTGCATGTCATGGTGGATCTTGAAAAATGCATTCAACTTATTTTAAATCCTCAAACATTTTGATTTTCTTTGGTCCAAATTGGCCACGATCTGTGTAAAAATGATCCCCAAGGACTCGAATCAGAGAAAAATAAGCTTTAGGAGAGATTGTTGAGAAAGTGGACGACCTTATCGGGCTCGATGCGGCAACGAGAAAAAAACATGAAGCCTGCAAGATTTAGACTCCATTGACAGCATCCGTCATATGTATGTGAGAATTGCACCATAAATGTTTTATTTCCTGTTTAAAGTATTGTGGTAAGTCTTCTGTTTCAGCCCCTGTGCAGTATGAATGTGACTCTGTCAATTTTCAACAATGAATGGAGAACAGGTTAATAACATGAGTACAAACTGAAGTTGCCTCGACACTGGACTTGTGCTGAAGGGAAGTTTTGACGCCATCAGCCCACGTTTTGGCCCTCGTGAAAAAAAGATAAATTCAAATGAACCAATCACAGAATATGCTACAAAAAAGACTTTGGCCCCCTGAAACACTGCGTTCTTATTCTTTTCCTCCATAAGAATCCTCCTCTGACATTTCCCTGGTAAATCGTGCTCTCAGGTTGCATACAAAGATGGGAATTTGGCGATCATTTATTTGTCCCAGATTTCCGAAATGTCATCAAATGCCAAGAAAACCAGTGATGAGAGCGTGGTAAGCAGTTGTTGAAATGCAAAGCCTCAAAAGCCTGAGCTGCCTTGGACTTTCAAATCCTGTTTATTCCATCCTGTCTCCGAACCGCATGAGCATTTATTTACGGGGAATAATCTGCGGAAGAAAATGACTCGCATTTGCTCTTTAGCCTCGGAGTGGAATTATAAATGTGATGAGTGCTTGCATGTGTTGAGATAAGAAGCGGCTCAGATAACCCCTCTTAACCTTTATGTTTCCTCTGAAGTTTTGGAGTTTGCTCAAAAAATGATTGAATGGCAAGAAAGAAAAAGAACAAGCTCGAAGTTAGGTCACTCTCTTTTTTGGATTGGAAAGGGGGGCAGCTGTGCCTCAGTGGTAGGGTCGGTTGACTCTCAACAGGACGGTCGGTGGTTCGATTCCGGGCTCCTGCAGCCACATGGGCAAGACATTTAACCCCCAAGTTGCTCCTCCTGCTTCTGCGGTGGCCTATAAATGTGTATGAATGGATAAATGACTTCTGATGGTCACTTTACACAGCAAACTCTACCATCAGTGTGTGAATGTGTAGGTGTGACCTGCAGGTGTAAAAGGGCTTTGAGTAGTCAGAAGACTAGAAAATAAATATACAAGCTCAAGTCCAGGTAGGAGGCTTCTTTAAGAAAAACACGTTTTGGGTTTTGATTTCTTTCATGTCTTCTTTGCTGATTGACTGTTAGTACAATCTATGTTTATTCAAGTGAAAATCAAGGGTAAGGGTTAGGAAAGTATTTCTTAATACAAACAAATTCTACCAAGTAAGCAGGTTAGCCTAAAATATTTAAATAAGTATCACTGAACATGTTTGCTGTTGTTGTATTCTCATCAGTAGGTAGTATTTACTCTTCCAACTCACATTTTCTAACCTTCAAACATCAGAAAATCTTGTTTTGTTTGGTCTTGTATTTTCACCTCAGGCCGAGAAATCTTAAACATGATGTATTATGTCAAGGTCGTACTTTCACTTTATTTCTTACCTTTCCATTGCTTTTTCTTTTTTTAACATCACATTTTTCTCACTTCACATTTTTTTGTTCATACATCTCTTCATTGCAGCAGGGATTTAATGCTGCTCTTCTGTTTTTCCATAAAACATTGAGCTAAACTGTGTCAGCTGTCTTTGAAAAAACCACATGTGAACAAACAGCAGAATTATTACCAGCAGGTTCAAGGTTGTTTTTCCATCAGGGAAAATATGTCAGCATCCATTAGATGGATTGGGTTGAACATTTGCAGACGGTGAATCATATAAAAACATGCCTCTTTGAAACATCACTTATGTATTACTAATTTATAACAGCAAACAAGACTTTCCCTATAAATCATTTGGTACTTTTCCCTCAGGTATAACTGATTTTAAAATGTTACTTTTCATTTTTATTGTTATATAAACTGATGAGTCGATGGGGTTCATCCGACTTCCTGTGGTAATCTTACATTTTTCTCTTGTGCTACTTTGCTCTTTGCAGCCACCAGATTGAATGCCATTAAATTTGGTACAGGTATTTATGTAGATATTGATCAGAAATGTTGACCTTGATGGTACAAGTGTGCTACAAAAGGTCCCGAGCTTTTCTTTTTTTTTTTTGGATGTGAAATGTCACAAAAAAGGTTTGTATTGAAGGTTTACTTCAGTGTAAAAGTTTTTTAGATTGAATAAAGTGTTGTAAGCCACATTCTTGACGGTAGAAACTACGGCAGGATTGTGAATGAGATGGATTCAGATGCTTATGCTTTTTTTTAATCTTTGGTATGGTTGTGAATGTGTGTGAATAAGAGCCCCTCAAGTGTGTCGGCCATGATGGTTTTCCAAGAGTAAATGTCAAGTCTGGATTACATTTTTTTTTCTCTGAATTCCCTGAGAATGAGCGACACACTTGAGGTCTTGGCAACTGAAACCTGAAGCAGTGTTAATGAAAGCTCGACCGCATTCCTCATCATGTCTCTCCCTCTCTCTCTCTAACTTTCTCTCTCTCCCCTCCCCTCCACGTTAAACCCCCTCTCCTCCTAACTCCTCATCTCCTCCCGTCTTTTTCTCGCCTCCTGCTGTGCTTTGTGTCTCCCCTCTTCCTGTCCCTCTCCTCTGCAGATGCAATTGGCGGGGGCTCGGGCCTGGGCACCGGGGCCATCGTGGGCATCCTCATTGTTGTCTTCTTCCTGCTGCTGGTGGGCGTGGACGTCACCTGCTACTTCCTCAACAAGTGCGGACTCCTCATGTGCATCGCTGTGAACTTCTGCGGGAAGGCCGGGCCGGGCGCTAAGAGCAAGGACATCGAGGAGGGGAAGGCTGCATTCACGTATGTAAACGTCCTCCCTTCCGGTTCACAACGCGCTATTTTGAATGTTTTTGTTGAAGCCACACTGATCAATAATTGTGTACTGACAACTATTGATTAGACTCCCTGAATACACACCGTTTTGCATGATTGGACATTGCTCTGCAGCCCCGTCACTGTCACAGAAACTTGAGTCCTCTTCTCAAAGGTCACCACTGTGGGCCTTGTTAACCCAAACACGACAACAACACATAACTTCAGCTCAGACAATGATCTTTATCGTAACCTAGCTGAGTACTTTTGGACCTGAAACCTAACCCGAAATGTTACCACTATCTGAATAAAATAAGAAACCTAAGCATAATAGATTTGGGCTCCAAAAAGTACTTGGTTAAGTTTTGGAGGAGATCATATGAAGTATTTTAAAACCAAAAAATAAGTAATTTCTTCAGTTTCAAAAGTATTTTTGTTCTCCTTCAGTTAACGTCCTGCAATGATGCTCAACCATTGTGCCTCTACAAACATCCTTGAGTGGGCGGGGCCGACTCTCTTCCCCCACATGGTCGCAGGTCTAATGGGTGGGAGGGGGGGAGGGGTTCACATGAAAAAAAAACTTTACTCTGAACTCTAAAACACGCTTGAGTCTGTGAGTAAAAACATAAAAAAAACATTTAAAAAACTGCAGTACTGTCGGTGTGAACACAGAGCTCACAACAACAAACCCAGAGGAAGTCTGACTTCACTCTAGTTTTTTTAAATGCATTACTCGACGACACATTTCTTTAGGATATATTTCATATCTGCTATATTAATGTTTAAAATGTTGCATATTTTACCTTTAATAGAAAACCTATTAGGTTAACATTTTGCTAGCTTAACCAGAAAAGGGAAGGCAACACAATTTGAGTTAAAGAGAACTTGTTTTAGGAGATGTATTTATTTGTATCAATGCATCTGCCACAGTATACTGTATAATGCCCAATGTAGGCCTACAGTAAATGGTGTATTTTTAGGGACTCCCCATGTTTAATGTGAAAAGATTTTGCTTATTGTAACAGTCAAAATGGGAACTATCATCAACTCTCTGTTCCCAGGATCTCTAGAGAGCTTTTTAGTGTCTGTCAGCTCATTTTTTATAAGTACTTAAAAAAGTGTAAAAAAAAAAGTGTACTAGTAAAAAAGTAAAGCTTCATAAATCCCCTGAACGCTACCTGTTCTGCTCTTATGACCCACAAAGTAAGTGACTAGCTGGTGATTTAGATGACCATAACTACAACTGTCATATGAGCATTTGGCAGTAAAATATTCACATCTGTTCTTTACCTTGTTAACGTCTAATCGTATCAAAATTCAGTGATTGCATGTAAGCCTCTGTTTGATCAAAAATTCTGTTCCATATATTGGACTGTCTTTGATTGTACCAGCGCTGAACATCACATCACAGCACAACAGAACAAATAAATATTTCAACTAAGCAGCTTAGATGAATCAGACATAATGAAAGTCAATAATGAAGCGTGCAGAGTTTATATTTGGCCCCGTCAAACAAACACTTTAAAGCTCAGCGCAACCACGGATCAGTGTGATGACAACAGACAAGCCCCCGGGGGACGCAGCTACACTCACAGGCTGCAGGTGGAGGACGATCAAATGTTTGAATTATAATGAGAGTGTGTTTGACAGCTTAAAAAGACTACACCGATGTGTTTTTCAATCTTGTTTCTTCATTCACAGCAGATCTAGTTGCTGATTTTCAGAATGTAAATGGAAATAAACTTTCCTGTAACGTGTGGGATGGGGTAGATTTCTGTTACAAAAGTAGATTATGGTGTTATTAGGGCAACCTCAATCTACCCGTGTGACCAAAACATAGCACAGAAGTCCAAGCTCTCCTACGATCTGCCGTTGTTAAGCGGCGAACAACGTTAGCGTGCTAGCTTGCTAACAGTCTGCTGCCCTCCGACAATAGGAAAGATGAGTCTAAGGAGCCCATTGTTGAGGTGAGAACGGAGGAAGAAAACACCCCCAACCAAACAGGGGGTCCCACTGAGCCCAACGAGACCACGCCTTTGACAGAACCTGAGTGAGTACAGAACCGAACCGCTGCCCCACGTCCAGGGAGCGTCCTTCACTGAGCTGATGTTTCTGTTTTTGAAATGAGGAATTTAGAGCTGAGATGGTTAAAGAGGAGGTGTTGTGCTGTTCCACTTTCATAGACATGCATAAATAGTTACGACCATTAAATCAGAATGTCCAAGTAATCAGTCTTAAGAGCTCAGACCGCTTGCTTGACTAAACACAATTAGCCTGTTGCACGGGTTATGCTTAAGTTCTGCTTTACGTTCTGGTTTCAAGTCAGCGCTTAACCCTTCGTTGAAACTCGTTAGTTTGTAACTAAAGTTCTGCCATTGTTTGGTTTCACCACGGCGACGTAAGGTACATCTTAACTAGGAGAGAGCTATGTCCAAACTGACCCAAAAGTTGTCACAGAATTGACAGAAGAAGGTGGGCTTTAAGGCCTTAAAGAGACAGTACCTCAAATCCCCTGTTTTAGTCAAAGCTGAACTGAGTGTTTTCAAAAACACCCAGGTGAGAAAACTAAGGATTTAAAAAGAAAATATGCAAAGCTCCTCAAAGAGGCTCTACAGAGTGAAAATGTGAAACTTTTAATGAGTATAAGTTTGCCCCTTTAAGGGTTACACATTTGATTGACTACTATAAAAGCAATGGGGTCTCTTATCTTATAAGAACGTATTTGTATAGATACCTGTAATCGTATCACACACAAAAGAAAGCATTGTGCAACGAGTTCTAAATGAGGTCCGCTCAGATCCAACCAACTAAACCCCCTCCGCTTCCTGGGTCTTTGCTTTATTTTAAACACTCTAGCATCCTGATCCTGAAACTCCCGTACTCTTTCTATAGTTATTTGTTGTTTTGTTTTTTTTGGTTTTCCCTTCACAAATATTTTGTTGCTAACATGTTGATTGTGTAGGTTTTCTGTTTTCACTGCAGCACAGTAGAACTCACTCTGCCTTGTTTATTCCCTGACTTGCACTCCCCCCCCTCCTCCCCTGTATTCTCTCTCTCCCTCACTTTTCTGTTTGCTCTATGCTTCCTCCCCTGTCTCCTCCACTCCTACCTCCTTCCTTCCTTGTTTGTCCCGCTCCTCCTCACCACACAGGCCTGCTGCTGCAGACACCGCCACCACCACGGTGGTGAACTTGCTCCCCTCCACTGCCACTAACTCAGTTGCTGAGAGCTTTAGCACGGCGCAGAGCAGTCCCGTTAGCGAGAGCACCACGCTAACCACCAGCGCCTCCAGCCCGACCAAAGCTGCCCCCCAAAACAGCCCCGCTGCACAATCCAAAGCTAAAACCCAACCTGATGTTGGGCCCCTGGTTGACCTGAGTGACACCCCTAAAGTTGCCCCCTCGTCCGACCCTACACCCCCCGTCTCAGAGCCAGTCAGCCCGCCCTCTTCTAATGCCGACGGGCCACAGAGCCAGCCCGAGCCAGTCAAAGCCCCCAGCAGCGCCCAGAGACAGGACTTACAAGTAGACGGCCCAGCCAAGGATGCACCCAATGCCCCGTGCACAGACTCGACCACACCGGCCCAAACTGAGTATGAACACTGCCATATCCCCATTCCTCAACATGTCACATCTGCTCTGCTAGCATCCCAATGATCCACAAGTGTGCCAGTTTGAAAAGGAAAACCCCACCCTAGATCGAACTTTTAGCTTTCATCCCAACACAAGTTGTTAGCGTCTCTTTACAATCCCAGAGTCTAAGACAAGTGGGTAACCTTAATTTTCTAAAATGAGTTGATTTTATAAAAGTTTTATTGATACGAGTAAAGGTTCAGGAAATGATTAAGGACAAATAGTGCATGAAAGATAGAAGAACTTCTTCACCTTGGTATTCACTTCACTCAAAAACTGAAGCACCTTCTCACACGCACACAAAAAAAACCAAGGGCTAACGGCCTTCCAACAAACAAGCAGTCTCGATCAAAAAGCTTTCTCATCATCATTTAATGGTGAAGGTGCTCGATTGTTCAAAACAAAGGTTTTAAAGATTTAAGGAGAGAAAGGAGTGTCTCTTAGACTTTCATCAGTATTTCTAAGCCCTCCTGTAAGTTCTGCGTGCCGGCTTTTGCCCGATAAATATTTTAGCTGCGGGCTTGGCAAACAACTTTCAATAAATATATTCTGTTTATATTGTAGGGGAAAAGAAAGAGAAGGAGAGACAGTGATGTGTCTACCAACAACTGCCTCTTTTTAATCCATGAATGAAACAGAGCCAGAAACTCTGTTGCAGTTTGTCGTGGGTGCACAGCTGTGATCGTAGCTGGATTTCATAACCTGTATGAAAAGCATTGGATTCAGTATTTTGTTCATAAGCCATCCTTATATTGAACACCAAGAATCGAAGGATAATTCAATAAAGTAACTAAAATGAGAAGGACATTTGGTTAAATAAAAATGTATTCCCAACCTCGAGTGTTTTCCAGAAATGCCTCGGGTGTAGGAATATATAAAGGGTGGAGTTTTCCTTTAAGTATTCAGGTAGATGGCATGTTGAATACATTGGGATGCTACCAGCCTTCATTCAATCTCCACCTCAACCCTCCACCCGTACGTCTGCTCACTTAACAGAATCAACCTCCCTCCTACCGCACAGTTTGTTTTGGTTTCAGCCGAATGATGATTTGCATGAAAATTAACTTTCCGGCTTTTCTTCCAGGAATACTTCCAAGAGTACAGCTGTCACACGACCTCCAGTTATCATAGCACTAGATGTTCTTAAATCCAGAAATATGTATATACTGCATACGTCAAGAAAATAGGAAATATAAGCTTTAAATTTATATAAACGACCCAAACGTGTTCCTCCTTTTTTAAGAGCAGAGAGACAACATTTGGTGGAGAACTCTACAGAATAGTATCGTCTCTCTCAGTTACTTGGGCTCGTTCAAGTTAATGAAAGACTTATTAGAGAGTGACCTTCAGCAGCACCACTTCTGTGTCCACTTGATTTTGATTAAAGATTAAAAAAACACATTTTGAAGGTTAATTAAAAAAAGGGGATCTCAGAATCTTTCCTGAACACATCTGCTTTCTGTTGAGAGGCCTTTTTTTTTTTTTTTAGATCTTGCTATGATGGGTATTATTTGGAGTTTTCAGATGATCTCGAGTCATGGTGAGAAAGAAGATGATGTTCCGAGGCTTACTGACAATCAGTCCTCTGTCTCCCCCCTCCTTCATAGTGTGCTTTGCTCACTCACATGTCCAGTAGCAGATGTCAGAGATGAAGAATGGAGTACTTAAAGCCAAGCTCTCTCTTGTCAGCTCAGCATCACCTTGATCTAACCAAACCTGTCATTGAAGGGATTTCTCTTCATATCTCTATGACAGGACAGAAGCACAGCCCTCCCTGTGATCTAAGTGGTGATCCTTCTCCAGCATCCAAACATTAGATGTCCTGTCAGACTTCCTGTGGGTTTATTGGATTTCTGAGGACCGTACTTGTTCTCAGGACCCATTATTCTCTGTTGAGGAGAGACGGTTTTTTTTTTAAGAAATTCCAGCATAGTCTGTATAAAGAATGGACAGCACAAAAAAAAACAGGAGAGAAGTGAAGCCAAAGGATTTAGAGCTCCCCCTGCTGACTTGCTGTAGTATAGCCCATAAACCCCTCCTCCTCCATGTTAATAGATGGGACATGGGGAAATCTTTAAAATTAAAATAAACATGAAATATATTTTGGTCAAACATGGTTTATGTCGTCAAAGTTAGTTCTTATCATGCTGATTTAAATCCAATTGTTAATTTTTCTGAGAACTTTAGTTTGAATTAGTTATTTGATGTAAAAAAAAAAAAAAAGAGCAGATGTAATGTCATGATTGACAGCTCTGTTGACAAATGCAGCTCTTACATCGTTCTTTACCGGATTAGCAGAGTAGAGGAGGAAAGGTGAGAGGAGGCGAAACAAAAACTAACACAAGAGTCATTCAACTTTCCAAAACTGTTAGTGTCTGCTTAAATCTGTGTGCTATGGACTGTAACGTCCCGAGGGATCTTTGACGTTTTATCTGTTTGTTTAAAGGGATAGTTGAGTATTTTTTTGAACTGGGGGTAGTATGAGTAGGGGGGTGCGGATAACCAGGATCAGTATCTTCAACGGTATGACGTTCTGCCACGACGTGGATTTAGGCCATACCGTCATCTCCAGTTTGAATTCACACTTATTGGTTGTAGAGCCCGAAATGTAACAAATTTCTTTTTTTTTTATCAAACTCAAAATGTAATAACTGCTCGATAATGTGACAAGACGCTGAGCTAAAAAGGTAATAACTTTTCAATTAAGTTATTACATTATGGAGCAGGCAAATTATGTTTCTCCTAATAGTGTAATCATTTGATTACATCACAGAGTGAGTCAATAATTCATGGATTAAAGGGCATATATGACAGTAACTCATTATTATTAGTATTATCAGCTATCGAGGTTCTCATGGTGACCTCGAACATTAAAGACGTTAAATCAGGGCTGATCTGTTTTAAGACTGTCTGTATTTATGGATCCAGTATATGGGGCAGTTCCTGGTCTAACTTTGCGAGGTCCACAGAGAGCATGTATATGTGTCAGCAGGAAGAGAAATGATTGATTAAAACTAAAGTTTGTATTTGAGAACTGGCTCAGAGGACTGAAAAAACGAGTTTTACTGTATGTGACACAACGGTGAAGAACGAAGAGAAGCAGCACTGTACTGCCAATATATTCCAACAAAGGTACAAACGCTAACACCAGAAAATGTTCGACTTAACCTAAGAACAGCTTTAAAGTCTCCTTCCCATTGTGTCCTGGCTCGGTCCAGACGGCGTGTAATCCTCTTGTGCATTGTAGTTTGTGTTGTAGGTTATGCCTCAGTCTCTCATTCCCTTCATGCATTGTGCGTACTGTACCGGCCCTGTCTCATTCCACATCAGCATTCATTGTTCCCTGAAAATAGCTGTGACATCCATGTACTCTTATTTGATGTCTGGCTAGGATAGTGAGCTTGATCCCATTATGTGTGAAATGCATTCAGTTCCAGGAGGGAAAACAAATTCCCTCAAAGCATCTTGCATGTTTTCTCCCCGTTTCTCTCTCGCTTCTTTCTTTGAAAAATGACACAAAAGGCAGCTCAGAGCAGACAGTTTAGCCGTGAGAGACAGACTTAGTGATTCGCTGTTAACTGAATCTTTTTTTTTTTTTTTTTTTTGTCTATCCCCTTTGCTGCTGCCGTTTGTCCCCGTAGCGGAAAGACTGTGAAGGACGATAACACCAAAGGCGAGACGGAGGTGAAGAACGCCACGGCCGAGGTGAAGACAGTTCCCAACGAGGCTCCCCAGACGAACGGCAACGAAAGTAAAGCGTAATCTCCTCGCCCCAAAAAACAGCGCGAAGAAGAGGGTGGTTGGGTTAGGGAGGGTGGGTGGGGTTGGGTATGGGTGTGGGGTTTTAGGGTTAACACAAGGGGGGGGTCACAGTCACTGAAACCTCAAAGCAATGTCACACACCACCCCATTGCATCAGAAAAACAACAAAAACAACAGAAAAAAGCTTAAAAAAAAAGAAATCATGGGTCTCTTTCCGCAGCGTCTTCTGACCAATGGAAAGACCTCGTGCACATGCCTTAGTTCGTTTTTACGTCCGTTTCAATCTGTTTATGTCACACAAGAAAAAAATATTTCCACACATACTACACCCTCTCTCTTGTATGCTATGTTAAATCGATAAACTGTTAAATACGAAGCAGATCTATACTATTTTTCTCTAGATAACCTCGGTTGGGCGTTAGCTTTACTTCACAGATTACTGCCCTCATGATTCACACACATGTCAAACTGGTACATTACCAATACTACTATTCTACATGCAGTACGGTCACCGTCGTGGTAATGGATTATGGGTCGTTATTTCTTTTTGTCGATATTTTGTTGTGTTTAAATAATGTGCAGATGGTACTGCCTATTTAGCTTCTTTTTTTTTTTTTGTAATGTGTTATTTCCAGAGCTTAGAGATTAGAACGTTAGCATGCCTGTCTTTGCAAAGTTACTGTATTTCTGTACATGTTGCTGTCATTTGGTTCCTCTTGAGATGTGTGTGTTTTTGTTGGGTTTTCTTTTTCATCAATGTTATCTCATTACAGTTCTGGTTCAGAAGTCATTCAGCTTAAGTTATGAGAAACAGAAAGAGACATTAAAGAAGGATTTAACATGCCATTCAAAGTCAACCCTGTCTTACTAGAAATACGTTTATACTGCCTTCATGGATTCGTAAATGGTTTCCTCCAATACTTTATGAAAGTATTTTTGGGGCTCTTTATGCCTTCATTTTAGAGATAGGATAGAGTTTGAAACCGGGTCGAGAGAAAGAGTGGAGAACGACATGCAGGAAAGGAGCCACAGGTCGGATTTGAACCTGGGATGCCCGATCTCGTGGTCTAAGCCTCTGTACATGGGGCGCACGCACTATCCGCTAGACTACCGGCGCCCCCTGAAAGTATCATTTTTGATTACAAATACGTTTTTTAGAGTAAATTAGGATTTTTTTTCCTGCATAAACCACATGGAATTTGTAGGGATGAAATCGTGATGCATGATTGGCGTACAAAGTCCGTCATCCCATATGTAGTCTTTTTTACGTCCACTTAAATAAGTAAGCAAAGAACTATTTTGTACTGAACCCAATCTTTTCTAAATCCCTACCTGAGTGCTTTGGGTCGTGTACACACACCTGTTAAAATGATAGTCATGTTTAATGCTCAAAGAGTGCAAGTTGTCCGAAAACAATTAGTTTTTTCTTTTTTTTTGTTGGGGGGGGGGGAGGTTCTTCTTTCTTCAACACGTTCATTATAAATATTAACTTATTATGTTCACAAGATATGGATCTCAATATATCTACTGTTTAAAATGAGCTGTTCATAAATGTCATTTTTACGAGACAGGGTTGAGTTTGGTTTAAGGAAATAGTCACATGTAAGACTAGAGCTGTGTTTTATTGACATGTCCTCATCCTTCAATGTCCAGAAAAATTCATATTGAGAAATGTGTCCTTGACTTTGCTAGAATTTGTCAGCTTGTGTTGAGAGAGGTGGCACATGTAATGGGACGCAGCTTATGTCAAAGTTGTTAATATTGTCATTTTTGTTTTCTTTTGGTCAAGGTTAGACTATATCCTATCCTTCTCACTCACTCCTCACGTTTTTTCCGGAGGTTTCCTTTAAGCTTTCGGGTCCAGCCCTTTGCCTGACAGGCTCGGTCTTAACAGTCACCTAAAAGGCAGCATGCGTTTTGTCGAAACAGTTTCAGTCAGCAGGTTCAGACTGAGAAGTAGACATGTTTGGTGACATGTTGGACATCTTCTTCTTCATACAACACTTTCTCTTACAATTGGTCTAGAACATCAAATTTAGTTCGCTTCCTTTGAGTTAACCAATTCTTCCAAATCTGTTCCCCCCTTGTTCATGGCCATTGTAGCCTTCAGCTTGCTAACCTCTATGGTTCACTGCAGATAACCGAAAGGTTGATGGCTCAGCTTGCCAAAACTGCCACGAGCTTGTGTCACCTCTGCTTCTCGATCTTTCAGTAATGTATTTTTATTTTTTTTGTCTGCAGTGTGCGTGACATGGATTGTAGGTTTAGTAACAATTGTCGGTTAGTCTACATAGTTTATCACTACATTCTTAGTAAAAAGGTAAACTTACTGGATATATGGAAAAAGTCTGGAAAATGTTAAATAAGCCACGTTCAGTTTGAATGTGTTGTCTTTATCTGTTACACCTGGCAAGATGTTCAAAACATGAAAAAACACAGGATGTAAGATTTGATACGTTAAACCACAAAGAGATGACAAATTGAAATGTTTTGGTGTTGACGTGTTTGTCTTTAATTGCACCACCTTAAAGGACTTCATTTATGTCTTTGAGCAATTCAACCCATTATTCAACCATATATCTCAGAAGTCTGACTACTTGATCATTATCTGTTTCTTTTAAATACATCTGTCCATTGTGCATGTCCATTACCAAACCGAAGCTAGCATTATGCTAAGCACAACTGAACAGCAAGTGCTGGGCAGCTAACCTAATTTCCAGTGAAGGAAACTGCATATTTGCAAGGTTTTTTTTAGCTAGCTTGGATTGTTGGCTAGCTTTAAAGAAGACATTAGTAATGTAATTCCTCCAAGCTCTTCAAGGGGATGTTAAAAACAAAATGAAACCAGAGGAGCACTCGGACATCCATCATGGCCATTGGTCCACCTTTCCAAGTGTAACAACCTTATAGTCTGGATTTATTTCCAAAAGTCCCAAAAATTAGATTTTATCAATTTCATTGCCATAAATCTGATTAAGTTCCACTCCACACTTCATTGGGCTCGTCATTGCCCTATGCTTCACCCATTCACCAAGATCCCCAAAATGTGGCTACTTATTGGCTAAGTTATTTCTCTTAATCAATTCTACTTGGGGTAAGCTAGCTAGCCAGCAAAGACACTGCCAAAACACTAAAAGCTAGTTTTTTAAACATGATCAGCTTGTTAAGTCACCAGCATATAACAGTTTACTGTTTTTATCAGTGAAGGAAGCTAAACTCGGCCTCGCTCTGTTTATTGTTGTAAATTTAAGCACATGCTAATGTTGTATACAACATTAAGCACATTTTGATGTTGTCTGTCAGCATCTTGATCTAATACACAACGTTCACCAGCAGCAGACTGTCTCAGTCCAGTTTGAATCAGTTACAGACCAGCTAGGACAAAAACAGTCGACTCCACCAATCTGCTCCAAGATACTCATGGGCCATACAATTGTGAGTTTGTTATCAATAGTCTATGGTTATTAAGCGTACAACATGCTAACATTTACAGTAGCATGCACACTGGACAGAAATACAGAGGAAACTTTTTTCAAATAGTCGTTTTGCAATTGGGAAGATTACCAACATTGAAGCTCTTTTAAGTTACAATAATGAAAAAACCCAAACAGTCACAGGTCCCCTTTGGAAAAAATAATGTGCTGAGATGCATAACTCTCAAATTTGGACTGAATTCAGACACTCATGAGGGGTCTGCGTAAATGAATGTACACTCTCAAGCCGTTAAACAGTCTCTCTGTGGTCCCCCCCCCTTTTTTTATTTTCCTAAAAACTGAATGAAGAAGACATTTGGAAATTAGTCTTTGTTGTTGAAAGTGTTCTTGTTATGGGTAGAAATTAAATGAAGGGATTTTAAGAAAATGCTCGTTCTCAAGCCATAGTGCCCAGCTGTGGATACAAAATGTTAAACAAACACAACTTTGACCATTTCTTCAATGTACAGTGTTCCTCTTTCTTTCTGTAGACTGCAAGCTAGTACACTGTGAATGTGTGAATCCATTGTGTCCTTTGTCATAGTGTTGAGCAGATAGTTTTCTTGTGAAAAGTCGTAGCTGATAGTAAGTGATAGAATCCCCGACGCCAACGTACAGAAGTCTGACAGCAGCAAACTGGAAAACGACACAGTGCCTTTGAAGAAGAAAATGGTGGCATGCATTCCATTCCTCTCAGTGTCTGTCCATTAAACAGTTTCACATCTACATCTTCTTGCTGATTTGCTTTTTCATTTCCTACATTTCACACGTCTAAGTTATGCAACGTTTTCTTCATATTGTGCCATATATTCAGAACGTGTTGTGGCTTGTATGATGGGTCTTACACACTGTCCTTGTCAAGGGATCATTCGGCTTTATCTTGTTTTGGTCGGAGTAGCTCAAACGTCTACTGTAAGAACGAACATTGTGCTCAACAAGTTAGTAAAGCAGTATCTCACTCAACGGTGTGCTAAGCTGAGTGCTGTTCTGATATTTAGTATAACAGCACAGCCTCAAGTGTGATATAAGAGCAGGAAATCAAAGTAATAGGTACAGTTCTTTTGTTTGTCTTGCGCCCAGTAAGATAACAGTCTGTTGCTTTGGTGGCAAGTTCGACTGAGACGTACCAGCAGATCATCGTGGGTAAAGACAGTTTGCTGAAATGTAAGGTCCCAGTTGCTGTTGTACTCTCTATCAGCGCTCATGGATTGCCCAATCAGATTACTTGGTTGGCACTGAATGTCATTTAAAGGTATAATATGCGACTTTCAATCTGGTAGATGTTTCCCTCAGCACACCGACTCCTCCCTAGTCCAAAGTTGATTCAGGAGTTATTTCTTTGAGTATTTTCGACCAAAAAAAGTAATTTCTTCGATTCCAAACGCCTGTAGGGTGTTTTTTTAATTCACTCTTGGAACAGAACTCGGCGATTGTACCACTAAAACCAGCGTCCGTGAGTAGGTGGGGGTCGTCTCTCTTCCCAACGTTGTTGCAGGGCAGATGGTTGGACAGGGAGGGGTTCATGTGAAAAAAACGTTTGAAACATGTTTGAACCTCTGAGTGAAACACAAAACAAGCAGAAGGAAGCGCTGTCCCATCAGTGTGAACACAGAGCTGAGAACAACAAACAAAGAGGGACTTTAACTTCACTGTTCTTTTTAAAGAATTCAATGAAGTTTAGATAAAGTTAGGCTATATTCGATGTCTGCTATATTGATGTGTTAATGTTGCATATTATACCTTTGAATGTTATTATCTGAGACAAAGAATGGAAAATGTTATAGCTCAGAAATTGTCAACACCAGTTGCAGTTTCCATTCTCTAAGTTCCTGGCTAAAATGTAAACTAAGTTCTCACTTTACTTTAGACAAGGATCAATAGACAAATGAACATGCTACGCAAATGCAACAAGCATCAATAAGACTGATTCATAAAGGGATGCAAGGTTTCTTATGTCCAAACCGAAAACAGAATTTCCCCTTGCGGGATCAATAAAGTAAATCTTAATCTTAATCGAAACATTTCAGGTGCACTCTGTTAAATTTTTGACAACATGTGTGATCAGACCCTGAAACTGATAGTTTAACTTGGTGAGTACAATGTTAGCTTAAAAATAAGAAATGCTAGCAAAAATCTACGATCACGATAAACCAGAATGACCCTTTAAACATTCGGGCATGCTGACACCTTCACCTGAATAACATCTCATCACATCAAGTTTCACACAAAACCACTCTTTGCTCAGGTCCCATGTTCTCGACAAAATATTTCAAAGTGTTGGATTAGTCAAAGCAAGCATGCGAGATATATTAGAAAGGAGATTATTATCACTTTTTTTTTTTGATATGGGAAAAAAGGTAATGAAAGCTTAATGTATTGTGTTGATCTTTTTTCAAGTGTTGTGTATCTCGTCCTGTTTCCCAAACTCTTCATTTGTGCTTCAAAAGAAAAAAAAACTGTTTTTGCTTCACAAAGCTCTGAAGTGTAATTTTAAAAAGCAGAGGGGAATCGAAAGCAAAATGTTTCTGTTTCTGCTGAAATACAGTGTGAAAATATACAAAAACATCGATGTGATCTTTTTTGTTTTGTCTAAAAACAAGCTTGACAATGTCAGCGTTAATGCAAAATGTGGGTTGGAGAGTTGTGCAAGTCATCATGAAAACTTTTCTCTGCCCGTCTGGACTTCTGGAATTCCTTCGTGGAGGACATCGGGTGAGAAAGTCGTCCTTGGTCTGATACCTCAAATATGCAGGAATGACACAGCCTTGCATTTTTTATCTCTGTGAATCAGCCTCTTGACTCCGCCAGAATACAGATTGTGAAATATTTCTAGGAGTTTGTGAGAAGCAGACAAAGAAAAAAGGGGAAAAAATGAAAAAAGAAAATGTTGAGGTTTGTCGTTTTACTGTAAGAAACCCGACAGAAATACTAAAAGTTTGCAGATTCTGGAAAGTCTGACCACGGTCACTAATCCAGAGCTTCTCTCTCTGTGAAGAACAGATCTCAGCGCAGGTCAGACATTGATTGTCTAGCTCTCCTCTGCCAATCGGTCCACTGTCACTCGTATAAATACTCAAAACGAACTGAGTGAAGGACAAAAGCTCATAAAGGTAGAGGTAAAAAAAAAAGAAGGTATAATACATCCGTCTACCTTTTCCTAAATGTGTCTTATACTTTCTAGCAAGTACTAACTTCATCCAATAAATGAGTACGTAAAATATAATCAATATCAGAGCAGGAATAAGTAAGGAATCAGTAGATGCCATGCATACAGGTTTCTAGTCGTGGCTAATTTGCAACCCCCTGACTCTGACTCGGCTTTTAGGATTTAAACAGAATTATTAGACTTAAAGAAATACAGAAACAGTGAGGCTATACAAATACAAACATCATAAAGTCAAGAGGAAACAGTTTCAGCCACTGTTTAACTCCTGTCTTAAAAACTGTTTTCATTGTGTATGATCACTTACAATGAAACTGTGTTTTCATGATACTTTTCTCTTTCTCCTCAATTGCATGCCATGGAGAAAACAACAACAGACAGAAATCACCTCCCTTTTTTTTTAATGTTCATGACTGTAGCGTGCAGTTCTGCATAATGACCACTAGAGGGCAGAGTGTCTCCAAATTACAGAGAGAGAGGCTGAAAGCTGATTCACACTAACAAACACAAAACCTTCTACATGGTACCACCTTGTTTTTGTTAATACTTTTAATATTTGATTATGATGCCTTTATTCCAGTATAAGTAACTACAGGTAATATAGTTTAGAGGATGTTCTTTAATGTCTGACAGGAGCATTATCTCCCCACATACCTTACAAATAAAATAATAATAAACCAGTAACGCAGAAAAAGGGTCCTCACTAAAACACAAAAGACTGTCGACCTAATGATTGTCTGTAATGTGAGCTTCAGAGAGATCTCCTGAGACGTGATCTGAGTTGATCTCATGTAGTTCCTGATCTCTCCAAAAGGTGGCAGACTAACTCAATTTTACAGAAACGTCCACATGGTGTGCAAAAAAAAAAAAAAAAAAAAAAAGGGAAGGGGATTTAAAAATGTTGGTTGAATTAGGAATATGACTGAACACAGATTAAGGGTAAAACATGCTCTTTGTAAAGCACACATGTCACAAAGCTGTTGTATTTATTTAAAGACACTTTGATTTCTCCCACAGATGAGTTACAGAAGAGATAAATACACATTTCCCACAAGCTTTCATTCAGCACCAGAGAACTTCATGTCTTGATTTTTACTCATATTTCCCTGCAGAAAAAGAACAACCTTCTGTAAACATTATGCACATTCTCTTATGTGGACACTGATTTCAGATTGTTTGGGTGGTGTTGAATTACCTTTTATTTCTCTGGGTGCTGTGTTTTATGTTTAAGCCATTTACAGATTTCAGTCTAACCCACCGACAAGCTTTTACATTTCCTTCATGTTCTTTCTATCTTGGCTTTTCATATTCTCGTGTGAACGATGCAAACTTAACTAAACTGGACACAATGTCATGCAAAACTCCTCGCTACATTTCTCTGTGTCCGTCCATGTTTTCATACAACAGCATGCTTAAAAAAATGTATTTGTGATGTTGGATCTCCTCTGCAGATTTATCTCAAACATATAGAAAAAGGATATCAGGACAATAAGCGAAAATAGAGAACAAGATCAACTGAGCCATATTACTCCACTAATGAATAAGAATAAGACAGTTTAGATTAAATAAGTAAAGAACAGCCTACAAAATTCCAGCCAATTTTTAAATTTCACAATATTTCAAAGAGAATTTTGCACTTTTCTTCACCAAATTCATTTGATAGCTTGAAAAGATTATGACTTTGAAACTTTCCCGATGTAAAACACAAGCAGCTCATGCTGATTGTAAATGGAGTACAAACAATGACGTCTACATCCCAAACTCATTCATCAATAATTTAGCGTACTGGAAGGACTACTTTCACAGCAGCAGATAACTTCATGTCTTCATTTTTACGCATTTTTCCTGCAGAAAAAAAAAAAAAACGTCTCTAAATGTTGTAACTTTGTTTGCACTGAACTCGTAATGGAAGCCGTGATGTGGGAATTTTTCATTCAAGTAAAAAAATCTCTGAAAAAGCCTCGACAAGAACAATGAAAGTGAACATGCACACACGTTCTGAAGAGAGCTCACATTCCTTTTTTTTTTAAAAATATTCCAGCGGGACCAAAAAGGCCTTAAATGTAATGTCAATGATCAGGTAACTTTTTAACTTTAAATCCGCAGAGCATCTATCATTCCTCTGCTGCAGACTTCATTCACTGCTCCACAACTAACACCAACTTTTTTTTTTGTGCACACAGCTTAGGGTCCTTTCAGAGGAGCCTGTCCCTCCCCCACCCCGTAACAATAGTGCAGTGTGGTCCTCTATGGCCGGGTCTGATCTTAAACACAGATAGAAGCTGAGTTACCTGTTTGAACACATTTACTTTTCCATTCACTCACTCACTCACACACACACACACACACACACACACACACACACAGGCCCGTAGTGAACCTTTTTAGTTAAGCTGTTTGGTACACACCTCACCTAGCTCTTTTTTTTTTAAGAGGGGACATTAGTCAATGTGTGGGAATGAGTTAATTAGTAAAGTGCTGGTGCCATTTCTGTGGCTTTGTGTTGAGCTGCTGTTATCAAAGGTGCCACATGCAGCTTGTTACAGCATTAATTCACAGCAGAAAAAACAAGCAAATGCAATTAATTCATTAGTGTCTGAATGGACATACTTGTTTGGAGAATCAAAATGCAAATAATAGGATAAGACACCTGTCAATCAAGTCAAAATAATCCCTGATATGTCAAGTATTTCACAGACAGCACCTTGTAACTAAGAGATCTCGCGGCATGATGACATTACTAAAGTGAATCAGGAAACAATACACAACAACAACAACAACAGTCGGTCAACATGACATGATTATATAATTTCATTGAGACTTGAAGATCCTCTGTGGTTAAAATGTAACAACAACAAAAAACAGATGGTAAAGTGGTTTGTTTCACATGACAACTTCCCCATTTCTCTTGCTGTTGCAACATTTCCTCAGTGACTTCCTCATAAGCTGATATTTGTGTTGAGGAACTTCCTGAGACCCTCGGAGTGCCGAGAGAGAGAGAGAGAGAGAGTGAAGCAACATGGCATGTAGATACCAGCGCTGCATCTTGTTCTGAAACATCACCTCAGACAGGTCCAAACAAACAACTGGAAGTGTCAGCAAGAGGTTTTAGACTTCTTAATGAAACGTTGCACACATTTTAAGATGTTACTTGAAGCCCCCTGTGAGGAGTTTGTGAGGAACAGACTGGAACTAATACTGATGCCTCTTAATGACCTGAAAAAGAAAACAAGACCATCAGGAAAAATACTGACTATTTCTATAAAGTCATTTTTAATGGCTGTTTTAACGGCACGTTACCACCATGCGCTGAAAGCACACGACCGGTGCGATCTCTGTGCACGTAATAAAGCGTCAAGATGAGTCCTGTTTTCCAGTATGACAGTTGTAGCTGTAGCCAGCCGATAGTATCCGCCGATATTGGCTTATCCAGTGACTATCGGTATCGGTTAATTTTATCTCAGATGCACGACGATATTTCTCCATTTATTCACCAGTCAAATAGCATTTCATTCGAGTTTTCATTGTATTACAGCAGATCTCTCAGAATATGCTATTAGTTTTAATGAAAGCATCGTCACCCTCCAGAGGGCCAAGCGGTGATGCACAGTTACTTTCCAGTTGAGTAACCATCTTGTCTTTATTATATATCTTTAACCACAACTGTTTAGTCCGCATTTGAGCGATCGATACAATTAATGTGTATACTGTATCTGAACATCAGAGTCAATAACAACAGGAGAATAATATGTTTGGCACTGGCAGGGAAGATTTGTCAAGTTTTTCATGGGCCGACCCACAAACTCAGCTCTGCTGCTTATCCCACAAACGCATGTTCCTAACAAAAGTGGCACAATTTCCAACGGTGTAAGATTTATTGCCATTCTTTACTTTACTTTTTGTGCGATGTTTATATCTATCTATCTATCTCTAACTGATTGAATCTTGATCTAAGAAAGATATCGGCTGATATATCGGTAACTGATTCTTTTTTCCTCCCCAATATCAATATCAGTAACGGCCCCAAAAAAAACAAAAAAATCGTTCGGGCCCTAGTCATTTTAGCGTCATATCCTGTTGTTTCATCCCCCGCTTCTAGGTTGTTCTTTTCACATCATGTACTGACTCCTGACATTCCCCCATCTTCCATCCAACAGGGAAAATGTCCTGCTCTAAGATGCGTGTGTACACAAGCAACTCAGGAAGATTTTGGGGGTGACTGCCTGAAAACTTCAAGAAATCAGGAGTGTATACAGTATGTGTAAAAGACCCTAACTCACCTTTATGGAAACGTGTAATGCTGTTTTTTCATATTATTCAAATTATACAGAATAAACTGTTAATCCCTCCCCTTCTGAAGAGCTGCAGTCCTGCGGTGTTAGAAAAGGATTTCAGCACTAAAAGGCTCTGTGTACTTACAGCGTCCTCCTCATCTGCCCGTAGAAGAATAAGCAGCCTGATCATATTCTACAGTGTTGATAATATTTGGAGGCAAACAGCTGAATCATTTTCCACTGTAAAAGCCTCCAAACTGGTGTAAACAGTCGAAGCGTATTCAGGAAGGCTGGCGGCACGCTGCTAATCAAGGTCAGCTTTGTTGAGAGGATCAGAGAGCAGCCTGAATGTACCTGAGACTGAGCTGCAGCTTGTTTAGAAAAACACACAGGCACATGTTTGCACAGCAGCCCTCATTCTCACTCTGATTCTATTTTTCACATTATTATTATTATTATTTGAATATTCGCTATTTTCCTGCAGAGCCACGTTTCAGCCCTCTCATTTCCAGCCTGCTCCTGTCTTGTCCTTTTTTTTTATTTTATTTTATTTTTTTTTAGCTTTTTTCGCTCGAGCACGGAGCCAGCCAGCCATGCATTCCTATCCAGAACACTCTGCTTCATCCCTGCTTCCCAACCTTTAAATCACATCAGTGTTACATCATAGCACACACACACACACACACACACACACACACACACACACACACACACACACACACACACACACACACACAACAACACACGCTCACTTCCTGCTGCGGCGAGCATGCCAAAAAACTTTTTTCCCCTCACACAATCTTTTTTTGCTGCGCTTCTTCTCCTTTTGTTCAAACACTTCAAAATTGCAAAGAATCAATTTATACATGTTTTGTCTGTTCTTAGAAGACGAAGAAGAAGAAAATGTTCCACTCACAAGTTTTCATTCTGTACAAAACAAAATAACTAGGACAGATATTCAGTAGAGAAATGGAGCAAGGAGGTTTGTATGACATTGTGTCTAGTTTAGTTAAGTTTGCATCGTTCACACAAGAATATGAAAACACCAAGATACAAAGAACATGAAGGAAATATAAAAGCTTCTGGTGAGTGAGGCTGAAATCTGTAAATGGCTTATGCATAATAAACAGCTCCCAAACAATGTGAAATCAGTGTCCACATAAGAGAATGTGCATAATATTATTTTTCTTGTATAAGCACATTTATTTGATTATGTCTGTTTATAGACAGAAACGACTCACGGCCTTAGATTATGATGCATCAGTATTTTGAGTTATTGCTAAATGAAGAGTGCTTTCACTGTTTTTAACAGGATGCAGACTTTGTCCCGTTTGTTTTTTATTTCAGTTCATCGTGCAGGATCTCTTGCACGATGTAACCAAATACAATTAGTCTGAATTGGTCTCAAGGACAAAGTGTTCCAAACAGAGAATCTGACAATTTGTGCAGACACGCTTCACTTCACTGTTTGTATGTTTATTTTCAAAGATGTCACCATAGTAACACAAACTTACCACAAAAAACTCAAACCGAGTCCTCACTCACTCAGTCACATGTGCACACGCCCACATGGTGCACTTTAAAATGAAAGTGTCTTTGATTACACACCGAGGCTTCTTATTTTTAATCTTAATTTAATTTAAATTCTTGCTACTTTAGCTTTATTTCCTTTGCTAAATGTTTTACACCAAAACACCAAGTCAAATTCTTCATATGTGTAAACGTACTTGGTATTAAGTGAGCTAGTAATACACATTTATTTAAGATTGTTTTAATTTTGTTTCTAAAGGCTCAAATACAGCTACTCTGTTATTATTTGATTTAATAAGTTATATTTATTTATAGTGTTATATATATATATATATATATATATATATATATATATATATATATATGAACTGGTTCTCTTGCCAGCTTCCATCGCTGCAACACCGCCGTGATAACTGCTCTCATATCTGGTAAACTGAGGGAAGTCCGAAACGGCCGTGTGGGGGAGCCTTAAAAGCGCCTACTCTACCTTCTCTGGTCCAGAAAAATCCAGAGCATTCAGGAGCAGAATCTAAAGTTAGAAAGAGGACATACTGGCTGCTGCATTGTTGTCAGAGAAGCCAGCACTTCAACGTAGCACGTTTCCTTAATGTCTGATCAGATAGTAAGGTACATTTATCTTCATTAAGTAGATATCTTACTGATTGGAACTTTAATTAAATAAAAAAATATCAAATTAAAGTATTAAAGGACACAGTTAGGAGGTGCTCTGCCCTTTGAAAATCACTTTGATGAAATATTTCCACAATTATTCAACAGAAATACCGACTGCATTTTATTTATTTTTTTTGCATTCCCTTGTTGAACTGGACTTTTCAAAGAAGTGCACCAGGAGCTCCAGCGAATGACAGAAGCGTCAGGTTTTTTGATCAGCAGATCTTCAGAAAGGGGGCTTCTTCAAAGAAATAACTTCCCACTTCACTTCTTAGGCCGAACAAAAACTCCTCCTAAATGAATGGCTTTTGCTCACAGCGTGTGGCCGCAGCTGGCTGCATTGTTGCCCACTCCCGGTCCTCCGGCCACAGAGCGCACAGACAGAGGATGAAGGCCGACGGAGAGGGGGCTGACACAACAGGTACACACATGAAACGACCGCAATTACTGTGCCCCCCCCCCCCACCACCCCCCCTTCACTTTGACACCGCCAACACCGTCTGAACTGACAAGGTGTTGGCGTTTTTTTTGTGTGATTCCCTCAGGATGCCAGGTAACCTACGATGACTTTTTAGTCTCACATCAGGATGAAAAGCTCTCGACGATAACACGTTTGATTCCCTTTTGTCTCTTTAATGAACAACAAGATATCTGAGACGCTCTGCAGGACATTAATCATCAACACAGGGACAGAGGTATGATTAAAAAAACAATAGATTAACCCCAAAACAAACATCAGGAGAAGGACATCGAAAGATGGTTTGTGTCTTTAATTTATCTTTATTTTAAATGTGTGCAAAAATTATTGACTGATACGGTTACCATAGTTACTAATTGTGTGTTTCTTTACCTATGACAGAAAGAACTTAAGTTGTTGCTTGTTGCCTGTGAGTTAGGGAGAAGAAATACAGTTAATGAACAATTTCAAAAAGAGTGGATAAAAAAACATCATCGCCTCCACCAAATTGCTTTTTCCTGAATAATACCTGCTGCGTTCTCACCTCGACTTCTTGCAGAAATTTCACTAAGGCGCAGGCAGGTAAAAATTCCCAATAAAGTCAGGGTGAAAAAAATCAGGCTGTTTGCATTCACACATGCAGCAGCAGCAGGAGTTTAGTGCATGTGTGAACAGGGCTCCAGAGTCTTCTCTATTCAGCTGAAGGCCCTTGTGATGACACTGGGGACAAAAAAAGCTCGAGGGACTCATAGGCCCTGACCTGGTTTGCTCCGTGGTACAAACAGGCCTGTGTCCAAGGATTATAGTATCGTAACAGTGAGATTTTTTTCAGATAACCCAGCTTTTTGTGGCCTGTGTGATCGCAGCCTGAGGCACTTCCACTTTTGGACCATGGCTGTTGTCACACTGTGCATTGTCCCCTATTACTCTCCCAATATGTGCTTAATGGTAAATAATGTTCTCAATGTGTGGAACTAGAATCAAGTAGCTTCATTAAGTAGCTTTTAATACTTTAACTTGTAAAACTACAAAGATGGTTGATGTAATTTACATGGCACTAAAACTGAGAACACAGATATGATTGACACTGAACACAGGGTCAATATATTTACTCTTTGACCTCCCACACAGACCAGTATTTTTATGATTCCACTAAACATGCACATATATACACTGAATACACATTTACACAAAGACCCTGAAGCTACCTTTCATTGCTGCTATTCGCTTGTTTTGATGGAGGTAAATTTGACTGCATTTGCTACTTTTAAGAATATTTTTGTTCCTAAATCACTTTCCATGTAGCAGAAAACAGAAATGAACACGAGACAGTGAGCGTTTGTAACGCCTCATAATAGATATTAAAGTATTTTATCATCTTTCATATCTGATGATGAACAGAGGGAGCTGCTGCAGAGCCTACAGGAAATGTCATGGTCCAAAAGTTTGTCTAACCTCGGGGCTGTGTTTGCTAGATTATTTTACGTCTTGTCAATGTTTATTTACCCTGCCAGACTCCAGATGACGTTAAATTAACAGATGCCACTGATTAAGCGGGTGAGCACAGTATTGTCTTTTGCAGCCGGAATATAGGCGCTAACCACAAATGAACACTTCATGTGAGTCGCACTCACATGAAGGTTTTTCAGACTCTCAATGTAAAGACTGCCATCACACCTCCAATTAAAAGATACGGGGAAGGATGCTGGAGTGATTTCAGGTATCTGTGTTAGAGGATGAACAAATCAAGGTTGTTGTAAATGATTCCTGCACTGACATTATAGAAAACAACATGGCAGAGAGAAGAGGGTGAAAGAAAGAGAGAGAGAGAGCGAGAGAGAGAGAGAGATGTGCTGTAGGATTAGCTGTGAGGAGCTTCCCCGCGGAGAGCAGGCCCTCTCTTTCCCAGGAACACCGGGAACACTGTAAGGTGATTACTGTGTCGTTTGCCATCGGTCCAGTGGTTAAGCACTATGGACACAAGAGCTTCACTGCCTCCACTCGGCACAATGGGAATCAGAGTTTTTTTTTTAGTTTTTTTTTTTACATGCCTTTGATTTAAGAAATGCTTAAAAACGTCTTCTCATGTTGTAATTTCAAACTAAATGAAAGTCAAACAGGAATGTGTGAGATTTCTGATCCATTTCAGCTTGTGTGTGTGTGTGTGTGTGTGTGTGTGTGTGTGTGTGTGTGTGTGTGTGTGTGTGTGTGTGTGTGTGTGTGTGTGTGTCTTGTTCGACGGTGAAGATGATGAATAAAAGGATATTGTGGGTGGGGAGTTGTTTTCTTTTCTTTCCTCTGAAGTGACCTTGTGACCTCTCAGTGTAAGACGCTGGACAAGAGGTGAAGGCCGACGCACACGTAGATAAACACTGAGCGTAAATGTACATTTAGCGGTTTCCCTGTGAACACGGTATGTTGTTGTGCTTCAATAACACACGCATCATTATGATGCATACAGAGCCAGTAAACTGGGGCATGTTTGTGTGAAAACTCTACATGAGCTTTAAAATGGAAGGCCATAACTCGATGCACCTATAAGGCGGCTTTTGTTCTCGTTTTCGATTCACAACAATAAGATATAAACCTTGTTTTTTATGCTTTAGAACAACTTTACATATCAGTTCACTTTAAATTGTTCAGTGTGAACAAATAAATTGTAATGCGATGACATTGACCAGTTGATGATTTAATTTAATCGCATGTTATTTTGTCCCTCCAGGCACACTGTATGTAAGCCACAGCAGCGTCTTCCTGTAGTCACCATGATGGAAGAGAACGACCTCTGCACTTTTGCTCATTTCACTCAACAAAAAAAAATACTCCTGGACAGTTCATTCAGTTGACAAACTATCTGGTGGCTATTCATACTAACAAATAATTACACAGATAATAGGTATGTGTATTTGTAAGCAACTTACTTAATATTGGAATATGTCATATCAGCGATATAAAAGTCTAGGTTAATATAATTTAATTAATACACTTTTCTCTTTCCATAGATATGTTGGTTTTAATACTCTATTATAAATGTCAGCATGTAATTTCAAGTTGTGTAACTTTAAATAATCTGAGCCAGCACTGTAAACAATAGTTATCTCTCAAAGAAAGTAAACATTTTGTTTTTTTAAAGTAGCAACAGGTGCTCCTAATAACAGTAACTATGATTTTTGCTTCATTTAAGTGATTCATCTAGTTACTGGCACCTGTGTTTTATCGTCATGTGACATTTCAAAATGGCTCATGTGAAAAAGTTCGACTGAGCATGTGCAGACAGAGAACACAGTGGTTCATCAAGCTAGCTGTTAGCATAAACAACTAGCTTAGTTCTGGTGACAATACTCATAAGTTCTTGGAACAGAATTAGCTAGGAAGACATTATGTAGCTTAAATAAAGCGTTAAGGTAGAGTTAAAGGTAGAACAGACCCTCCTCTTTAACAAAGGGCTAGCTGCTTCTCTCAACCATCATTCAGCAAAGCTAACACGTCCAAAACCCAGAAACTCCACTGAGTACAAGAAGATGGAATCAACCTCTCAGCTGCTCCTGGTAAGGATTTGAATTCTCACTGCTCTTGCTTGGGCTGACATTAAGAATTTGAAACTTTACAACCCAGTTTTATTTGCTCACAAACAACATTAATTCAGTCACCTTGCTTCATATCCACACGCACACACCTGCGCTTCTCCTCTTTTATTAACCGCGGCGTGCCCCGCCTAGCTCTCAGCCTGTATTTGTCTGCTCCTTTAGATCTTCATCAGCAGTACATTTAAACTCAATTACACATTTCTTGTTTTAATCACTCGATGTACTGTTAGCGCAACAGGTGAGCCTGTAGCAGGGAGGCATGTTATCAATGACACAGCAAAACTAGCAAAGAGAGAGACGAAGAAGTAGCTGCACAAAACCATTTAAACAACGGCATTAAGGTTCCTATTTAACATGTGAGTTGCGCTATGAGCCATGCCTACAGGGAGGGATGTAAAAAGCAAGCGTCTCTCTCTGATTACCTGCAGAGTTTGTGTCTGAAGGGTAGAGAGCGAGTGCAGATTGTCCACTGGATCATTCGTCTTAGTTGGCGATTTTTATACAGATAAAGAAAAGTGCTAAAATGGTCAACAAATACTGTAAGTAAGCCATAAATCATCCTGGGCGGTTTGGTTTTGAAAATGTTTGGAGAGTTTCAGGAGGATTGCCCTCTGATCTGGTTGTTCACTCATGCACCTCACAGCGGGTAACTGTCCCAGTCCAAGACATGACATAAAAAGAACGACGCGGACATGGTGGGAAAAGAATCAGAGTCCACTTAACATTATAATCAGAATATTTGACTTTTTGTCAATGCCACGTGAAGCACGACAGAATCACAACATCAGCAAAAGTGCGGGGAAGAACATACTGGTGAACAGCGTACGTACTGCAGCAGTTGACTTATGTGCACTGCTCTCGTGAATGCATCATGCACTGATCCAGTGTTAATCTTCACACCATTTTCTAATTTAGTCAGAGTCATAGTCTCCTGACGAAAATGTCCTTTTTATATTTAGTCAGATATTAGTCATTTGTTATTGATTTAATTTAGTCAATTAGTCACCGACTAAAATTGCACGTCATTTTTGTTGACGACAATAGAAGATATTTTACTCAACAAAATCAGACGCAAGCTTTTATTTTTACTATCAGAAGCTCCAGGGGGGCGGGGCTTCACGGACCTGCAGGCTGCACCTTGTTGCACTCACCACACACACCTTTGATGAAGTCTGCTGTGGTTTACAATGATTTTAGAACAGCTGAGGGGGGTACGTGATAATCCTCACTTGTAATGTAGTTTTCGTTTCGTCACATTTTCGTCAATTACATGATGAAGTTATATTATTTATCAAATCGTCAAATAGCGGAGTTTCGTCTCGTCATCGTCATAGTTGTCAACGAATATATTCGTCATCTATTTCGTTGACGACATTAACGCTGCACTGATCACAGAGAATAAACATCATCACCCACTCCCACTCGCACAAAGTGAATTCTCCTTTCTAGGGAAAACATATTAGGGGGCTGGCAGGAGAAACTCCGGATAAAGTCTGAGTTAAAAATGTGGCTGCCTGCGTTCACACATGCAGCCCACACTGAAAAACTTATTTCAGGAGTTATGTGCATCTGTGAAAGCACGATACAGTATGTGTGGGTAACACTGTTCTGCTACTATGGGCCTATACTGCTACAACTACTCGTCCCACTTTTTACAACAATGGTAATGCTAAAGATGCTACAACTGCTGCTCAAGACCTTTCTGTAAAATCATTAAGCCTAAAGTGCTACCAGCTGGCTAATGTTTCTACTGTTCCTACAGATCAAACTGTCTCTGATCATATTGATTGCAACCTTATTTAATTGAGAACTAAGGGACACCCAGCAGAAAGCTAATGTATTCCTACTAATCACTTTTTCTGAAAATTCAGCCTGAAAAAAAGGGGGAACGGCGGATTTCCCAATTTTCAAAGGATTTCAGTGTCTGTGTTAACTGGGTCACCTCTCTGTGCACAGTGTCCAAGAGGCAGGAAAAGCCTCCAGTCTCTCTCGCCACAGGGTCTTGTGTGAAAGTAGACTTGAGTGGGAAGAAAAAGACGGTGCAAAACACTGAGAAAAACAGAGCAGACTGATGGGGAGGAGGAGGAGGAGGAGGCTGGGGTACTTACTGATATAAAGATCCCGGATATTTTCTATTTACATCGTCATTTCTTTTCATGAATAATAACTGATGTGATGATTTGTTCAATCCATATAACTCTGTATCTTACCCCACCTCCTGGATGTTATTAAATGTGTCAGAGTATTGGATTAAGATATTGTACACTGTTTTATAAATTACCACTGAATCGAACACCTTATTCCACTCACTGGAGCTACATTTTAATCTCTTTCCTTTCTCCTCTTTTTTTTTTTCAATCACTGCTTGTTTCTCCACATTCATTTCTTCACCCACCATTTCACCAATCCAGTCCCTTCCCTTACTCATTACAGCGATGTGAGATTAATTTAAGCACACGGACTTGGTACTAAACTAGTCTATCTGTGGGCTTTTTGGCCCTTCCAGGATGTCCATGCAATCTCCTCGGAAAGGAAAGAGGCTATTAAGCAGCCCTTCAAGAAAGGATGGAGGGAATCAAACTGAAGGCAATTGAACACAGGTAGACAAACAAATTCGCACAGTGACACTGGGGAGAGATTGAGGTGTGTGTGTGTGTGTGTGTTTGTGCATGTGTGTGTGTGTGTGTTGTGTGACTGTAAGGTTTACTTCTCGCCTCAACAGCCATGTCGTACGGCAGTTTGTAAAATAATCAAAAAATGTAAATCACTTACATCAACACAAACTCCCCTCTTTTTCCTAGTCAGTCCCCACAAAGTTCAAACTGTTTTTTACCTGAAATTTTTATTTTTTTACCAGCTTTAAGAAAAGGGGAAGGCTTACAATATTAGGCCAGGAATACCGCTAGAAACAAGTAGCAAAGTCCACTGTTTCTAAATGAAGTGTCCACTAGAGGCTGGCTGCGAAAGCCAAGGAATCTCCATTAGGTCCCATATTATAATGCCCAGTTTTACTGCAGAAATAATCATATTTACAGCCTGGTTTAAAAGTGAAAAAATGTGTAGGTAACTTGTAGGAACAAGGTATTCAATATCTTGTGCACACAAATTTATTTATTTTTTACTTTTTGGGACTTCAGGGGCTCCGTTTTTTTTTTTTTTTATTAGAACACACTGTGAGGGGTTGATTTTTTTTAAAATAACTAGTTTGTTTTGATTTTATTAACCCTAAGAGTTATTATTTCAGCCTCTGTACATTAGGCACATGCAGTGGCGGTTCTAGACCACTTTTACTGAGGGGGCCAAACTGGGGCCAGTTGTTTTGTCAGAGGGGACATTAAACCCAAAAATAGACAAAGATGATCGCTTTAAAAAATAAAATAAAATGCCAAATAATACCACACATCATTAAATACCATGATTTATATTTGTTTCAGTAACATAATTGAATAATAGATTGTGAGTCCGGTTGTTGAGTCAAATTCTGTGTATGTGTTTTGAGAGGGGCTCTTCCTTTTTGGAGGGGTGGCCACAGGGGGGGCTCAGTGTTACAGGGGCACTGGCCCCTGTTGGCCCCTGCCTAGAACCGCCCATGGGCACATGCACCAACCGCTAGGATACTGGCGCCCAAGGCTTTGGTAGCCCAGTATTTCCCCACTGTCAGAAAACAAAGAAGTAATCAAATGTTTGAAATAAGATGATTAAACGCAGATTGGTCTCAGCTGTTAATTACCCGGTGCTTCAGCACATTTTGGTTTTTGCAGCTTTAAGGCTTTTTTTTTCCAAATCTTTAAAGGGCCCACGTCCTTCCCACACGCTTCAACAAACGGTGAGGGATCTGAAACAAGATTTCCTGAAGAAGAAGAAGGAGCTGTGTTCGATGTACAGTGAAATCCCCCTGATTTATTGGGTCAATGTCTGCCTCATCCACTCTCACTGTACAATGCTTTAGGAGCACCTGAGGCATGGGAGAGAATTGATCTCCTGTCAGACTGTAACCGGCGCTCCTCTCCTCTCAGATCACCACCTCTCTGTTGTGATTTCTTCAACCAAGGAGACCGGGCTCACATCGGTGAAGAGTGTAAATGGGTTCACACGCGTTAATTATTAATGAGAAAATTACCCCACCAAAGTCCATGTGGGGTTTTGTGTTTGTCTGGGCAAGGTTTGTGACTCCTTTTCCCCGTGTATCACCTGTCTGAACCAGAATAGAAGCAGACCTTGAAGCTTTGATAAGAAAAAAAATGTAAATCAAAATGTGAATACCTCAGAGATATAAGAGGCAGCCACTAAACAATCGGATGAACCCTGATCCCTCTCTTTAGATCAGTTAGCCTCTTTCTGTGTTCATTCGGCAAAAAGAAAGAGTGAAGTGAAGAGAGATGAAGCGGCTGCGTCCTGAAGGATACAAAAGTCCAGAGAAACACTTGAAGCTTCCAGAGAGAAGATGTTTTCTCTGCCCCTGAGCCTGCCTCTCTTCTATTCTTCTGCTTTTGTTCTTTACCTTTGTTGTTCTTATTGTTCAGAATAGTGTGCTCTCAGGAGCGAACGTACGAGATTAGAACTGGAATGAATCATCGAGTTAATGTTGTCTTGCCCTGGAATAAAAACAGCGGCCTGAATGTGGCAGCCTGTCAAATTCATACACACAGGTTTTTTGTATCAGCAACATGGCTACTCGTAATGCTAGATCACACTTTTGTTTTCAGTAACATGCCTCGATATCACAAAGGAACCCAGATTATTTCCAATGTAGCTGCTGGGATTTCTTAAAGTATTTTACAGAAGGATAAAGTATCTCATTCCTTCAACAATGCTCACTTGATTTGTTGTGTTTCATTCAGCTTTGAGGCATGTTTTTCTCTCTTTTGGTCAGCAGCAACGTCTGTTTACTCAAACAAATTAAAGCGTTTAACTCACAACTATTAAAAATAAAAAGTAACATTTGAACGCTCCCCCCTGGTGTTCATACCAGGAAGTTACCAGGAGGAAAAACAATGCTGCCATGTGGCCTCTTCAGGGTGAGGTTTTAGTGTTTGAACATATTGTGATGCAGAACTGAAAATGAAGGATATGAACTGATTGATGTTTGAAAACTGGAAAATGATCCGCTCACTTTTGATTGAAGTTTTTTTTACTTTACTGAATATTACAAAGTAGTTCTGCTTTACATGATCGTTGTGTTTTCAGTGGAAATATGGTGACCGAAAAGGTTAAACATATGACATTACTGAGGGCTCTGGTAGTTTAGTGGTTAGTGTGTGTGTGTGGATGTGGTCCTCCAAGCGGGTGGCCTGGGTTCAAATCTCAACCTGTGGCTCGTTCCTTGTATGTCGTAATCTGCTCTTACTCTTTCTCCGGTTTATGATTCTATATATCTACTGTTGTATCTCTAAATAAAGGTGGAAAAAAAACACGACAATACTGCTGATATGACATCAAATCAGACTGAAATTTCAACCCATCAATGATAATGAATGGTCTGAATCATCCTGAACCAAACAGTGTGTGCTGATTCTGCCTACTTCTAATTCTCTAGTTGAATCATTCAGGAAATATTTGTTAAATTGTGTTTGAAATTTAGTAATGTGTATTTTAAAAAGACCCAGAAAAAGAACAGTTTAGATACAGAAAGTGCTCTTTGCATTTCAAACAAGCAAGTTACCTTCAGCTGATAATCTTTGACTCACAAACTTCTCTTCCCCCCCCCCCCCCCCCCCCCCCCCCACATTGTAAAGGTCTATCACTGCATAGTTAGGAGATGATTGCAGAGTCTTAGGTCAAGGCACTCTTCACCTGAAACTGATCACACAAACCCAGTTTGTCGGGCTGCCATTCTTTTAGCGCGGAGGACAAGAGGAGTATTGATCCTGAGGATTCTCTTAAGCGCTGTAGTTTGTCCTCTGAGGGTGCAGCTGAAGGCTTGGAATGGAGAAGTAAACAGGCACTTGGTAAATAAAACACCTAGGTCAACAGAGCTATTCCACCCATTAACCTGAAGCAGGTTTGACCATTATGTGACTTGTGTGTGTATGCGTGTTCAAGCGGGAGAACCTGTATCCTGGTAAACATAAAGAGCTTGGTCATTCAGGGGTCAGGGGAGTTTGATCTGGAGGAAGCATCGGTCGATCTTGATTTTGTAGTTTACATTAAACCAGAAATATCATCAAAATCAGAAATATGTTATTCATCCTCAGGGGGGAAGCAGTTGCTCTTCAAAAAGTATCAGGGAGGGATAAAATATAAGAGACATAATCAGCAGTGAGAAGAATAGACAACAACAAATAAAAGAGTAGAGATGTATGAACTAGAAGTCAGAGATATAAACAACAACAGGAAATATTTACAACAGTACAAAAAGGAGCGAGTATGGCACAGCTGAGGTGAGGTAAATGAATGCTTAATAAATAATGATTATGAATAATGAATAAATAAATAATGAGATGCTGGCTGTGAGTTCAGTCTTCTCTAAGGAGAAGAACATGGGTGTGAAATAAGTGCGGGGCCACACAGAGTGTGCGACACTCGGAGGGAGTGGGACCTCTTTTCTCTTTTTTTCTAACCCAAACTTTCTTTAGGTTATAAAATAATTACATTTATTGTTCCTGCTAAATAAATTATCTTCGGCTTTATTACGATAAACTGCTTCTACTTTAACTTTATTTGCAGTTTTGTATTTGAGAGGCTTTGGGGGGTTTCTGAGCTCCTGGCTGTGATTTTTGGCCGTACGCAGGAGCACATGGCGAGCAAAAACTACATCCCGACCAAATCCAGCAAAGGTCAGAGGTGGGGGTCAGGGGTCAGAGAGGCGTGGCCTAGGCGCCGGAGACGCCCCCAGGTTTACACAAGTGTAAAAAGAGTCCATTCAGTCTGGCTGCATGTGCAGAGTTTCACAAAGGTCCACTGTGTGGGGCCTATGCCCCCCCCCCCAACACACACACACACACATACACACACACACCTCCTCCAAGCGCCATGCCGACACAGGACACAGACAATGGAGGGGGGGGGGGGGGGGGGGGGGGTTTCTGGTCAGCAGACCCACATATATGTTCACCTAAAAGACCTTCCTTCATTCAAACAGAAACTTTCTCCAGACTTGTGCATTCAGTTCTGTTTGTAATTTACACAAGAAAAGACAGACAAACCTTTATTTAGGGAGAATGTTTCACATGTTACAGGGTGATAAAGAAAAAAAAAGAGTAGTGAAAGTATAGCTTAGACAAAGGATATCATATAGATAACAGGGAGAGGAAAGAAGAATCTTATTAAAACAAGATGAATGAAAAATGACAAAATATGTTGTTGCATAATTTTACATTTCTTGTCAAAAAATAAATACACAGAATCAAAAACTCAAAATGTTTTATATTTAACCACAAATGTAAAGTCTATTTATTCCTACTGAAGATATAATTATTAAGAAAAATAGGGTCATTTAAAGTTTTATTTTCATCAAAGGTGCACTACGTAGATTTGGTAATGAAATTTTAAAGTTGGAGAAGTGAAATAATTGAATGCCAAATTACAGAAAATAAAAACTTCATTCAAAGGAAAGAATGTGTTCCTGGACACTGTTTGGAGCTAAAAAGCGACCAGGAGAGTTACGGTTTCTGTGTTGCGGGCCCACCACCATAACTTCTCACGTAGCATTTATATCTTCAGACAATGTTACAGGGACCAAAATGTTCCTCTGAGGACAGTTTGTGTATAAAGAGTTACGATCATCTACCACAGAATATGAACACTTCTCCAACTTTCACATTTCTCTACCAAAACTCCACAGTGCACCTTTAAAGACTGAATTTATCTCCTCGCTATGAGAGCTGCTAACTTTAGTTTATAGTAAACATCATCTAAACCAGTGGTTCTCAACTGGTGGGTCGGGGCCCACAAGTGGGTCGCAGAGCTGTTTTCAGCGGGTCGCAAAATCTGTGCCTGGAAAAAAACAAAAACTGTCAAAAAAGCCTATTCAGTACTTTTTAGTTTTGTTCCATTTCTTTTTTTTTTTTCACATGTTTTGTACTGTCTGAGGTCCAAACCGTACTATTTTTTTATGAACTCAATCTGATTAGTTAAATAGTATTTGACGTTTGGGTGACAATTTTCACAGGGAAGTTGGAAGTGGGACCTGAGGCTAGACCAAGTTGAGAACCACTGATCTAAACGGGACTTAAAGAGTCTATTTGATAGTGACTATTTAAGGCTATCTACACATTTGGCGCTCTGGTGAAAAATCATTTTCTCAAGACAACACATGACATTAACTTAAAATAAAACAAATATGCATGTGCTCATAGTAATGGAAATCATAAATACACTTTGGCCAATGATGGAGCTTCTATCAAGTTTGACTCCACAGACGATCCTTGTTAGTATATGATTAATTTTTTTAAACATGATTAGGTGATAATAAGGTGATACAAATGTAGAGTATCCTCTTTAAAGATCCATTTCTTCTTCCATGGGAAACAAAAGAAGCTATGGGAACACAATGAAAGCACATGCAGCCCACTGTAGGTAACATCCCCTGAATCAGACTGAAGCTCAGTTTTCCTCTCTGACAGTAAATGCTCTGATTTCCACCCTGAGCCACTAACCTAAACTTCCTCCAGGCAAGCCCATCTTTCTCCTAACTCTTGGTATTATTTTAAAGTGCAGCGATGATCTGCTTTTTATAATTTAGCCCTCATCTTCCTTTCCCTCTGTAAAACGGTGGATTATTGCCAGATTAAGGGAGTGCCTTTTTCTTTATCCCTGGGTAAGCCTGCACAGCACGCAGCTCAAAGGTAATGAAGCACTCTGTGATCCGTGCCCGGATGAATCTCAAAATTCCCAGAGCACCACTGTATTTTAAAGGAAATGAGATTTCCCTGAAAGCCCCCTTCAAACCTATGCTTTCCATTTCGAAACAGCTTTAAACTACTGTGATTACTTACAACCAGGTGCAGAAACCCAGACCTGTTGCTGTTTTTAGAATAAAACAAACACAAAGACAGAATTTTGATTTGTATTTTTTTTGTATGTGAGGGAAATTTGTTCTTTAAAGAAAAAAGCTCAAATTGCAAACACTTATCTAAACTGCCTAGTTACTAAATCTAAAAAAACATCAACATGTTTCCTGTTTCCACAAAGGACTACATTGTCCACTAATTGAATTGAGCACCAACATGTTTTGCTTTAGATTTTATATAGCACCTTTCTCATGAAGAAGGTGCTTAGGACCTTAAACTATAACATTGAAAAGAAACAATCCTGCACACTACTCTCAATCGGCATCACCAATTTATTAGAAAAAAAAAACAGGTTTCCTTCCCTCTGAACCTTTATCAAGTGTGTTCGATGATGTAGTGAAATCCCCCTTCAAGCAAATCTTCTTAGCTTGATTCTTTAGGAACTCAAAAAGTAAAGATTTATGTGCAAATTCACAATTTAAAGTACAGATTGTACCAATTGAATGCAAGTAAAGATTGCATTCAATTGGTAATTCTTATGGAAAGAGCCAGAATAGTCCCGCCTCTGATTAGCCCAATAGCCAATCTTAGATTTGGATTTTGGGGTGACCAATCAGATTTCAAGGTGGGCCCATGCCACCCCTCTGGCCACGCCCCTGCCAAACTAGGAATAACTCTGAAAGCAAAAGTTAATGGCAGAGTTTGACACAGTTCATGAAGGAAGCTAGGTTATAGCAATAAAGACTTTCCTTAAGAGCTGACAGCTGCAATGTCAAAGCTTTGGTTGTTATTAGTCGTTTTGAATATCAGTCAAAAGAGCTTCTGAGGTCAAAGTAGGCAACTCTTGAACACAGTGAGGAATATTGTTGTTGGGTTGGAGACATCTTTAGTTATTTCTTAATATGTTTCCTCCTCAGCACACTGCAAACCGTACCGCCCTGTCAACCAGTCCTTATCGATTGAACATGATGAGTGATCTGTTGCAGACGCCGCGTGACCCCCGCACTCCCTCTGATAGTCCACTGTGACCCCGCGCGTCCACTTCTTCCATTTTATCAGCCCCAGCCTCTGAAGTGTTGATGTGAGCCTGAGGCGCCGAGGTGACTCGACTCATCATCCTGGATGACGAGGCCTCCCAGCTTCTCGGTCTTACTGAAGTAATGTTGAAAATAAATTCTTTTTTGCACCACCTGGCAAAGCTCCCCGCAAGGAAGACGACAACTTTTGGCTATATTTATTTCTAACCTGCTGGGTTTTTCAGTCAGTCAGAGGGGAATTTAACCCATTGACCCCAGTATTCCCTGTTTGGTTATCACCACTCATACATTGACATCAGTGATCTATATGTCTTTAATCTTACTTAATCAAGAAAGTATGATATTTATGGGGGCATGCCAATATTAGATGTCCGGCAACAAAAAAGTTACACAAAGTCAGGATCGACCGTATCACCAAAAACTAGTTAATGTTGAAATGTGTTATCAGTCAGTTGAAAAGCTGTGCCCTGCTGGTGATATTAGACTAAGAAAAATGTTGGTATACTCCAAGCAGGTCATGGTTATTTATGGATAATCATCAAGTAAACTTTATAGAATTCATACACATGGACACCAATTCCAATACTTTCATAAAGTGACATCATAACACTGCTAACAGTAACATGTCGGCGCCATCTTTGGCCGTTTCTTCCAGATTTTTCTTAATGCTCTTTAACTCCAGATGGCGCTGCTCATTTCTTAAACGAAAACAAATCATTTAACCCAAACATTTATATGTTCCTGAACCTTACCAAGTAGTGAGTCATGAAGACTGTGTTAGAATACTTTGTGTGGCAGCTCCAGGTTGGGAAGCTTTAGGAAACAAAAGTACTTTGTTATCTTTGCATAAAATCATGCACTGTAAAACTGTTGCTGTGATAATCACAGTATTATACTGGCAGCTGGTTGCCTGTGACTTACTGTGATATACTTCACAGTAATGTTACTGTAATTGCAATTACAGTATAGTTTTGATTACTGTGAAGTCAAATACAAAACAGTACTGTGCTTGTTAACATTACTGTGAAATTGAATACAGTGCTTTGGTTTTTGACTCTTTGAGGTATAAAAAAACTACTTTGTACAGTACATCTCCATCAACATCCTTCCCACATAGACTTAGTTTTAGTCACCATTTTCACAACATCAACTGAAGGCTTTTCTTTTTTTACTCCGTTTGCAATTTAGTTCAAAAATGTTCTGACAGAAAGTAAAGGACAATTTGAGACGATGTGCAGGAGTCTCTCGATATTAAGTTGCGTCTATTTCACAAACTGTAGTGCGAAATATCGATACAAACATCAGAGATATAAATACACGTGCACAGTATCCTCAAAATTCCCCTCTTCCTTTCTCTGCTTCAGCCACAATTTTTTAAAACCAAACAGACAAAAACAGAGCACTTAAACGGGGGACAATTTGTATTTGTGACGTCAGGAACATGAACTAAGAGCTTACGCGGAGCACTTAAGGGGAAATCACAATAGAATGAAAATATCTAGGAAAATGAGTCCACTGGTTAAAAAAAAAGCCTCCAGTCAATGATCATCATTAAGTCAAAAAACATCAGTTAAGCTTATTTTCAGAGTGGCTCTAAAGGATGCTTTTACCATAAAAAGACTGAAAATATATCAGGGGAAGAAAGGAAGAACAAGAATGAGGTGTACCATCCACCGCATCGATGATCATCGGTCAACACAAAAAGCCAGAGGAAAATTAAAGCTATCCTAAGTGCTTCTAATGCTCTGCAAAAACATCAGACAAAAAGACATTCACAACATGGATCATTGAAGACCTTTTTTTTTGATAAACCAGACAAATAACTTCCACTTTTTTCTCTGAAATTTCTGTTTTTTTCTTTGTAGTCTTGATAGATTTTAACAAGACTTAAGGTCTTTGCAAACTGAGTTCAATTTTTTTTTCATGATTTTCTTTAGCCCCAACATCACCCAGAATTTTCCTTGTGAAGTAAAGGTGAGCCGATATGAGAACGCAGCAGGAATTATTCAGGAAAATTAGCCGCGAGCAAGCAGGCGAGAGTGATCACATTGATATCCTGCGAGCGGCATCCCTCCTGGTGCGATCTCTGGACATTTAATGAAGCTGCGTCATTATGTTTTCTGTTCCCGGTATGTGTTCTTCTCTGTTCTTTTACAGTGATTATGCCAAACTACACGTAGCATTGATATAAAAACATCTTTCTACATCATGTACTTCCTCCCGTCCGTCAGCGATATCCCCGCTGTGAGATACATATATGAACAATCAACTCAGGAAGAATTCAGGGGCAGCCTGCCTGAAATGTTCCTGAAATTGTCAGAGACTTTTTCAATGTCATTGGCTGCCACCGTGAGGCTCGTCCTTGTGGAGCTACAAGAGATGATACATACCAACATTGTTGGCATAAGTGGTCATATGGTGTGTTGCATGACGTGAATCCGGCTCACCGTTGACAGATGAAAAATCTGCAGACTGCTAAACTTGGGTATAGCTGAACATTATACATTTATGTGATGGAAATTATAACACCCCTGCTGAGCTACTAAACCTCTCTCTACAATCTGATCTTTTCTTGTCTCTTGTAGATTTGCATTCTTTTACATAATAATGTCAAATAAAAAATAAAAAATAGAATCATTTGTGATAAAGGTATGGAAGCCCTAAGAGGACATACAGCCATAACTTTTATTTAACTCCCTTTTCCAGTCATAATGAGTAGGCTACATTTTGGTTGTTTTTTCAAGATCTCAACTTATTTCTTTATCTTGTTTCCTCTGGAAAACAATGCTTGTGTTCATGTAATCAAGATCTCAAGAAAACTACTGAAATTAACCCAACACGGGAAAACCAGGGTGTTATCCTGAGATTAGGAAATTTCCCTCTTTAGCATAGAAAATCATTAATTTCAGTACTTTTTTTGAAATCCTGAGAAATAAACTTGTTTTCACTGAAAAACCAGCATAGTTCACCTGAGATATCAAGATAAAAAGGAGATCTCAAGGGAAAATATAAAATTAATTTAGTCTTTTATCAAAGGGAAACTGAGATATATAAAATTTATGGGTTCATGTCCTCTTAGGGCTCCCGTATAGAAGTATTTTGAGATGATAATTTTTTACTTAAATAGAGAAAAAAGTAGAACAAAGGTTTCTAATTGCATTAACAACAGCGAAAGATGGTTTTAAAAAAATAGCATAAATGTAACATACTCTGTGCTGGATTTTCACCTGTTGAATTGTGATGATGGATTGTTTTTTCCAGTAGATTTCAACACATGTTTTCAATTTGAATTATTTTTTTTACATGATTAGTTTTCTCCAATATTCATTCTGATTGAATATTAAAAAATAGATGATAATGAATAAGTTCTATTTTAAAGCATTTTTCTCAGATGAGTGAAACCTATTATTTTCCCCAGCTTCCCTTTGCAGTCTCCTGTGCTGAGCTCTGCTGCCACTTAAATTCATAAATTCAGTGAATAGATTGAAAAATGGTTGGAGGGGGGGAGCTTCAGGAGTACCAACACTTGACTTTTTTCCAGTAGGGCCGCCGAATCATTAAGCATGCCCCTGGCTGGAGTTTGGAGAATAACTGTAGGCTATATGTCACATCCAAACAGCTGGAGGGAGGGCAGTGTCGCTCACCTTTCACTGCCACACTGTAACACAGCCGTTTGACATGAGACAGCCCCCTAGGTGTCTCACTTTCTTAGCGTTTTGTGCGGACTGGAGCGCCGCGCCGTGCTGCCCGCCTGCCTGCTGCTCGTCTGGCTGACTGGCTGCGTTGACGTCAGCGCCGTGTTGATTTGCTAAGGCGAGAGAAGAAAGGAGTTAGTGCGTGTTGAGAGAGCGGGTACTGCGAACTGCCTTACTATGCTGTAGCCCCACTCCCCCTACACTATACGGAATCAAAACGTGCAACTTAGGTGAGTACCAAAAACCGGGCTTAACCGCGGCTGCAGTTTCCCGGCGACAAGTGCCAGAACCGCGACTCTGCATGCGTCTACCACTGTTTTCTCTGTGTACTTTCATTCACCATGTGGATGTTTTGATGCGTTTATTGCGCTTGGGGAGGGGGGGAGAGATCGTGCCGCTTGTCCCCGTTCAACCTCATGCTGAAGTTAACAGCAAACGCGACTTTGGCACGCAAGTTGGTCTCTGCGCACCGGTAGCGCCGGATGAAAACAAGTGTTTACCTGATTGCTCTGCAAGGTGTTGAAGTTTGCATTAACGCACGGTAGTCTGTTGTAGAGATGTTAAGGTTGACGTAACCCCCCACCCCCTCGCTCCCTCTCTGCCTCGGTCTGGGTTTTTTAGTATGCTGGAGATCGCAGCCAGAGGACGTGAGGTCTGGGCTGTTTTCACCGGGAGCCAGACAACATATGACGCCCCAGCTCCATGTGACTTTTACTGGAGACATCGCGTTTGCTCGTTTTTGATTGGGAATTATGCAATTTTGAAGACAGCGACACTCTTTTGCCTTGTCCTTGTGTCTCCCAGACGCACCAGTGTGGCTCATTTAGCCGTGATGACATCACGATGAGTGCTGGGGACACTGGTCTTTAATCTCAGAAACAAACCTCGACCCCCAGCCCACTGTACAGTCAAGACTACAAATTGATTGACAGGCAACTAGATGTTTGATTGGTTCCCAATAATCGTCTTGCAGCAGCAGCAGCAGCAGCAGCAGCAGCAGCACGCACACTGTGAGGTGGGGGAACTGGTAGCCTAACAGATGCAATGGCAAATTGATTTGTTATCGAGACTGTCTGATCTCTCTCTCTCTCTCTTCCCCCCTTTCACTCTTTTCCCCCTCTTTATCCTTCACACACCATCCCTCCTTTTTTGTCAGTTTTAAAGAGCCAGTGTTTGAGCATTTCATCCCCTCCTCAAACAAAAGTCCACCTGTGCGTGGATCTGAGGGGGGGAAAAGCTGGTTCGAATCGGCGAGAGATTGTGGCAGCTGTCTGTCTCGTGTACACTTTTTTTTTTTCCTCCAGCAGCACGCTCCACGTCCCTGATTGTCCCCCCCCCTCTCTCTTTCGGAGACGCTGAACCCATTTTTTTTGCTTCTTCCTCCTAACATTTGTGTCTGTCAGTGTGACTCGTGGTGAGGAATATTGAACGCTGTTTATTTTTGGTGTTGTGACGGGGGTCACCGAGGCGCGTTATTATGGCAGACAACTCGTGATCAGATTGATTATTCTGCCTTTTTTTTTGTGAAGTCGGCCTTAATTTGGTTATTGTCAGCGGGGGGGCTACAATTTACAATCCGTGCGCGGGGTGAGGAAAATCTCTCCCGGCTTAATGTACTTAATGTAGTGCGTGATGTTTTGCATAATGCAGAGCGCGCTGTATAATGTGTCTGCTGCGACTCGCCAATATTAACACTGTCTAGACGCGCTGTGCTTTAATTAATAGAGAGCCAAACAGGGCTGCGATAAAAGTCTACCCAAACAGGCAACTTTGCATTGTATGTCCCGGCGAAGCCACAGTTTGTCTGATAAGCCCCACAGAGCGCGTCAGGCATTGATCGTTTACGGGGCCATAAATCGCAGCTATTGACATGCCTGTAATAAAGATAATGTCTGGTTTTTAGGGATGACCTCTGCTGACTGAGAGGCTGAGCTCAGTCAGAAGAGAGAACCTGTGCTTTTCATCGTTACCTGCCTCCTTGAATTGATTTTTTTTTTTATCAATGTGCCGGAAAAAAAAACCCCAAACAAACTGTCCAGGGCCATAAAAGCCGAATTTATTTGGACAATTTATTTCCCATGATCCTCCCCGAAGCATTTTTTTTTAACTTCCTGCATATTCTGATGAGTGCTTTTGTTATTCCTGGTTTTAAAGGGGAAAGGGGATTTTGATAGTCTTTTTATTTTTCAAAGCTAGAAGGCTGTTGATGTTTCCTATTTTTTCCCCTGTGTTTGAGTGTGTGTGCGTGTGAGAGAGATAGAGATAGTGTGTGTGTGTGTTGTTCCCAGGAAAGAAAAGAAGTGCTCACAAACTTCTCTTTTAATGCATTATTTTAGAAATGCTTTTTAATCTCCTTTAAAAAAAATGACATTGAAGATTGGGAAAATGAAAATTAAGCTTTTTGAAATGTGAAGAAGACTTTATCGAGATAGAAAAATGACGAGTGAAGCAGTCAGAATGTGTCATGATTTGCTCTTATAGTTTCTCACAGAATGATTTGATAAAAATTGGAGCTCGTTAAAGATGTGGTCCAGTGGAGGTTGGTAATCGTTCATTCATTTAAAGTGTAGTGTCAAAGAGTGAATATTAAAGTGCAGTTATGAGGAGAGCATTCTTCCAGTGAAGGTCATTCTAATGACTTAAATGATCATGTTAACGGGAGACACTAAGAAAAGCATTCATGTAGAGGACATACGTGTGACATTATTTTACTGAACTCCATTGTTTTAGAGACGGCTATGCAGCAGTTTTAAGGTGGAGCAACTTGTTGCCCTGTGAACTCGGATTATGGAATTACCAGCAGTCACAGAGGCAATCATTTATTTGTAGATTTGACTCCTAGAGCAGAGCAGAGCAGAGTGTTTGGTGGTGCAGTGTTGTGTGCTTTTCTCTTTTTTTTTTTTTTTCTCTTTCTTTCTATTTTTTTTGTTGCCTCGTCCTGCTTTCCTTTCCATCCATTTCTGGCCGCTGCTCTCTGCTCTCCCGTCTGTGATGAGAATACTGAGTAAGATGCTGTTTAATTTCAGAAAAAAGGCTGCTGACGCTCTTTGTGAGCCACGCAGGCAGTGGGAGAAAAAAAAAAAAAAGCACAATTCACACTTTGTTTAACTGTGTGTACATCCCCATCGGATAACCAAATGAAGACATCTTTTTAACATAACATATGTTGGACTGATTGGTATGCAGGGTGAGCCTGTGTGGCGGCGGGCTTGCAAATTGTCTCCCTTCAGAAACCTACAGTCAATACTCTGTGATTTGATCGCTGAGTTTAGGAACAATGCCTCTGCACGGAGTGTTTACCATCCACTGAATTCACTATTAACAGAATGAAGAGTGGCATTCTTAAATACATTAATTATCAAATTGATCACCTCTTTATTTCTGAAATATTATAAATTATTTAATTAAAATATATTGTGGACGATGACCATCAGGAAATCTTGCTTCGATTTTGGTCTAGTATTTTAATTTCTTGTCAAAAGAAAATATTGATTCTTAGTTTTTTTTTTAAAGAAAGAGGGCTTACAATTTGTTCAATTTGAAAGTGTAAAAAAAAATCAGTACATGTTTTCTGCTCGATATTTTTTGCCCTTGTATCCGAACTGATTGTGTTCTCCGTTCCGTTTCTCCATCCAGATTTCATCTTGTTTACAAAGAAAGCTAAAAAACACTGCTGAGCGGGGGGGAAGGCGAGCCTCATGAGTCGGCCTCGTGGTTTGCATCGACACAATGGATTTAACTAAAATGGGTATGATCCAGCTCCAGAACCCCAACCACCCCACTGCCCTGCTGCAGAAAGCCAACCAGATGCGCCTGGCGGGGACTCTGTGCGACGTGGTCATCATGGTGGACAGCCAGGAGTTCCACGCCCACCGGACTGTGCTCGCGTGCACCAGCAAGATGTTCGAGATCCTCTTCCACCGCAGCAGCCAGCACTACACCCTCGACTTCCTGTCACCAAAGACTTTCCAGCAGATCTTGGAGTACGCCTACACTGCCACGCTCCAGGCCAAGGTGGAGGACTTGGACGACCTCCTGTATGCGGCGGAGATCCTGGAGATCGAGTATTTGGAGGAGCAATGCCTCAAGATCCTGGAGACCATCCAGTCCTCGGACGAGAACGACGCGGAGGTGAACGCTAATGACGGGAGCACAGAGGAGGACGACGAGCGCAAGGGCCACAACGGAGCCAAGAACTCCAAAAAGCATTCCATGGAGAGTCACTATCTGTCGGGTAACCACCAGCTCCCCATCATGGCCGGCATGGTGGACCAGAGTCCCTCCGTCTCCACCTCCTTCGGCGTCTCCCACCTGAGTCCCACCAAAGCCGCCGTGGACAGCCTGATGAGCATCGGGCAGTCTCTTCTCCAGCAGGGCTTTGCGAGAGAACAACTCTCCCACGCCAACGCCCACCACCTGATGACCGAGATCAAGACCGAGATGATGCAAGTGGACATGGGCGGCAACGGCCACGACAGCCCCCAGAACATGGAGTCCAGCGCCTCCAGCAACGGCGAGCGGAGCGGGGAGGACAGGAACAGGGACGGTCCGGGGACGCCGACCAGGAGCAGCGTGATCACCAGCGCCCGGGAGCTCCACTACGTCCGCGACGAGGGCATGGGCGACCCGCAAGCCGAGGTCAGCCAGATGGGGCTGGAAGCGATGGCCGGGATGACGGAGAAACATCTGGCCTCGCTCTACGCCCTGCCTATCAATCACAAGTCAGACGCCATCATGTCAATGCCGGCGTCCATGGCCTCCGCTCTCCCCATGTCCCCGGCCCTGGCCATGTCTATGGACTTCAGCGCCTACGGGGGACTCCTGCCGCAGAGCTTCATCCAGAGGGAATTCTTCAGCAAGCTCGGGGAGCTGGCGGTGGGCATGAAGACCGACAGCAGGAACCAGCACGAGCGATGCAACGTTTGCGGCGTAGAGCTACCAGATAATGAATCCGTGGAGCAGCACAGGTAAGCTGAATTTTCTCTCGAGTGGCTACTTGCTGATTGTTTTGGCCTCGAAATGAAAGGGGCTATTCATCCTTTAAGCACAGCTGTTGGCTTATTTAATTAATTGCCTTTTTAAAAAAATGTTTTTTAAAAAGATTTCTTTTTGGGCTTTTTGTGCCTTTATTGGAGCGATAGGACGGTGGATAGAGTTGGTAATCAGAGAGAGTGAGGAATGACATGCGGGACAGGAGCCACAGGTTGGATTTGAACCTGGGACTACGGCCTCCATACATGGGACGCACGCACTAACCACTGCGCCACTAGCGCCCCAATTAATTTCATTTTTAACAGATTATGTGAGATTACATAGTCGTGGTGTGCTGCAGAAAGTAGAAGACACTTAGAAATTCCAAGACATCTCACTAATAATACATATTAATTCCTTCTTACATGGGAAATTGACTCAGCCGTAAGACATTTTGAATGTTATTTTTTTAAAAATGTTTGGCTTGTAAATAGAAAACACCGGCATCGATTGTGAAAATAGAGCCAACAAGTTGTTAAAGTTTCTTTTCTTATCATTTGTGTGTGTCAGTGATTATGACAACTGACAAAATAAGTCATCCACACCCAGTAGCATACGTAAATACAGCGTCCTCTGACGGACACATACCTTCACTTCTGCCGGGCTCGGGGGCCAGACGTCCACTCCTACAATAACTGCCGAGCCCGGCTCAGGTGCCTGCTGAAGCAGTTGCTGTCTTAACATTGTCTGAGACCATTAGTCACATCTTACGAGATGTGGGCGGCAGCTATCACACACACTTACCAAAGTGGTCCCCCCACCCCTCCTTCATCCTGGTCCCGAATCACCTCCCCTTCCCTATAACCGCACAACGGGGGCCCTTATTTAACTTGATAATTGGAGTTGATGGTCAGCGCAGGAAATGAGTGCTGAACCTGAGCTTTGGGACGTGGAGGTAGTTCTAGGACAGGGGAGAGGCAGTGAACCGACGCAGCGCTATTTCACACAGTGTATGTGGAGGAAACTTAAGACCTGTGGGGTTTCACTCAGGATACTTAACAGGATTTCTGCAGATTCTTAAAAACTCTTTAAGAATTTAACATTTTGTAGGTCATAAAATGTCTTAAAAAGTATTTTTTTAAATACTTGTGAGAGGTTCAATTTTAGATGGCTCTTTGACTGAGACATATCTAAATGATTTATGAAATCTACTGTCTAGTGTTTTATGATGTTTTTTTTGTGTATGTGTGGATTTGCTTGTGAAAGTGACAATTCATGGATTTACAGCAGCATTTACCGCAACTTAAGACGTCCGCATCAACAATCTGAGAGAAAGCAATGAACACAGGGAAATGCAAATTAAGGAAAATTTGGCTTCAAGATGAAAACGAAAGGGAATGGTTGGCAGGGGAACACAAGATTATGAGATGACTTGCAAGATATGAAAAAAAAGAAGCTTTTCAACTTGTGACTATGGGAATCAAAGCCATTGAGTCCTACATGAAATCTGACAAAGCACTAATGTCAAAGGGTGCACAAGTGTTGTACATTTGTCTTTGTATGCATCTTAAAAACTGTACCCTTACCCTTCTTGAACTCACCTTTAGACTATCTCTGAACTGCATTTCCTCTCACAGTACACAGTGTATTGCAGAAGTATTCACCAGCCTTCGTCTTTGCCACCTTCTACCTCATAAAACCTTTTTTTTTTTCCATCATTGCTCAAAACCTAGACATCTCTTGGATGCCCAAGTTCTAACCTGAAGGCAATTGGTTGCACCTGATGAAGTGATTCACATCAAAGCAGTGAAATCTTTATTATTTTATTTGTAAAATAAATAAAAAAACCTTGTAATATTTCTCACACATTAAAAAAAATCTGAAATATTTTATATTACATGCCACTATAACGATCCCTTTTTGGGAAATGTTTCAGGTGGTTTGGATACAAACTGGTTTTGCATTGTCGTTGCACATATATGTACGTGAGTCAGACTCGTCGCAGTCATAGTAGAAACACCTCGTGGAATGCACTTGCATCACTTTCTTTGTGGATTTTGCACCGTCAGAATGTTTTTGTGACTCGAGGCCTTTTTTACTCACTTGGAAGCTACACCTTCTCCCCCCCCTGTAATGTTTGTTTAAATCAATAGGAATGCACAGTGGTTAAAGTTCACTTGAGGATTTGAACCCCATCACCCGTCCCCTTCCTGCTTCTTGAGCCAGTATCTTGGTATGCATGGGTTGGAGCCGCACTCATTCAGTCTCAGATACCCACTTTCTAAATCTGCCTCAGTGTTTGTCTTCATAAGAAAACAAACAGTGAATATTGCAGAACATGTTAATTCAAAGGAGAGGTGTCCTTGTTTGCGGTCCTTCACTGTTTTATTGTGAGGAACAAGTTATTCTGTAGTTAGTGGTTTTGGCAGCTGCTCCGTAAAGTGAACAAATGACTTTGTCCTTCTTAATGAGAGCTCCTTATTTATTGAATCAAAGTGGAGTCTCTGCATGGGCTGACACCACGAGCACTCAAAATAAAAGACTGATACTGTAAAAAGTGCATTTTGAGCCGCTCATGATCAGCTCTCATTGTGAAAAATGCACCACAACTTCTGTGCAAGTTGCACTAATGTAGTCTCGCTGTGTTTTAAAGACATGCCCCGCTCGTCTCTGTCTTGAGAAAAAAGTCTGGCGTGTGAAATGGTTGCCTGTGTTTCAAGAGGAATTTCATCAATCCGCTCAAGCTGGGAAATCTTGTATCAAAGGAGATTTCCAAACCGTTTCATGCATTGATCTTCCCGCTTTGCCCCACAGCATACTAATGGGTTAATTTAGACTGGTTGATACACCGACACGACACTGTTTAAAATTGCACGCGCTGTCCTGACAGCCTCCTGAAGTGTAGAAATCAAACATTGCATCATGCGCGCTGTCTGCTCTGCCCGTCCGCACATGAAAGCTCTTGTGTGAGACGCTTGATAATTCAGACGCTGCTCGTGTCCTCACAGATTCCAGTGCGGGTCATTTGATAGCATATCAAGTCCCCCCCCCCCCCCCCTCCCGCATATATACGGCCTGTCAGGCTGCCTGATTCTTTTGATGTTGATACAACATGTTTTATTTCAGACGAGCCGAGTTTGTGTTACCTCTGACTAATTACGCTTCGTTTCCCCACTGCCACTGTGTCAGGGTCACTGCTGCCTCTTCAACAAACACATGAGAAAAAAAAAAAAGTTGGCAGAGTTCACTTTGGTGCACGCAGGTCAAGTCAAACATGAGTGTAATTGTTTCCAGATGTGGCACAGGTCGCCGGTGTGAGGTGTTACTGTGTGTGTGTGTGTGTGTGTGTGTGTGTGTTGAAATGAATGCACCAGAAAGTACCCACTTCCTGTATAAATTTGGTATCTGCTCCCCTTTCATTCCTCCGTGTCCTGGATTATATCATAAATAAACACCACAACCAGACTGAATGCATTGTGCATTGGTTCCATAGGTGGTGTGAGGACTCGGCTCTCAAAAAAGCCGGGGTGGGGGGGTTGGGAATGCTGCTCAGATGTTTTGGCATAAGAGATGTTACCTCTTAGGAGAGGTGTCCAAACCACATCTCTGTTTCATACATATTTTACACCTGGACTGATTCATATTTTTTTTTTACCTCTATCATATAACTTCAAGAAATGTTTCAACGTTGGATAGATGCTGTTTTCCCCCTTCCTGACATTGTTTACAACTCAAACTGTTTCCCAAACTCAAGTACACACCGCCGATACCGAGTAAGGTTGTCAAACTGTTCTGTACTTTGATACTTACTACATGTGTGTGTTTTAAAGGGATGCATCTCTGTTACTTAATGACAGATCGCATCAAGAAGTACCTATGCTTAAAAACCCAACATCTAGACCGGTAGAAGAGGAACAAATCCCTCAAATACCTGCACACTATCTAAATTGCACGAATACATTGCCAACATGTAAAAACAACAAATGACCCGGTATTATCTGCCTAGGACTTCTTTTGGTTGCCATGGTGATTTAAACATGCGTCAGTACAGTTTGATTTCTACCATTAACGTATCAACATTTTAAGTTCTAGTGTTTTGACGACTCTAAAACCAAGTGTCCCTTTGATTCCAGCAGGATTCAATATAAAAACTGATCGCTGACATTTTGCTAGCTAAGACTATTTGTCGCACTGTTTGTTTTTTATCATTACAATAAAAAAAAAAAACTGATTTATTATTTTATTTTTTTATATAATTTTTTTTTGTGGGGGGTAAATCATGTAATTCTAGCAGTGCATGCTCCATGATATAATGCAGCATGTTTTAGGTATTATTGGAGGTCGAAACAATACAGTGATGAATAAAGAGGACATCTCTAAAAACTCCTTTAGTAATAAGAATTGTGCTCATCTAAAGACTTTTATGGTTAGTCCTGTGAACACAAAATGTACAATACCTTAACTTCAGCTTTACTTTGCAAAGATCTAAAAAAAAGTTGCCCTTTTATTCTGATCTGACAACCGAAGCTAAGTTGTTTAAAGCTCACCAGTTTAGCAACATTTTGCGTAATTTTCCGCTTTATGTTAAAGTCCAAAGAAACGGGGGGGGGGGGGGAGGGATCTCACTTTCTGCAGACAGCGTCTAAGCAGTTCATCTATACCATCCGACCACAACAACTTCTCCGCATCTCTCCTCCTCTAATCCACTCCACCACCTTCCCCGCTGACAAGCCCTAGATTTATTCCTTAAAGGGAGCCCAGGGTGAGTGTTGTTGCTGCTGCAGGGAGACAGGATTACAGCAATATTTTAGTAACCCTTGCACTGAGAAAATAATCAACACAGGAAGGGCCTGAGTGATTACTGGGGAAAATAAATGCATGATGATGATGATGATGATGCAGGGGGCTAATTCTGCATTGGCGGGGGGAAAGGACAAGGAAAATAGAAGGGGAAAAAAAAAAACGCTCCACTGCTTGGTATTCCAAACACAGCATCCAATTCACGGGAACTAGCCTTGGGTTTATCTCTTTCACTTAATCGTCCATTCTCATGCAAATGACTGACCCTCGCTGTAATGTACATCACATAAGTGAAAAAAGAGCCTATTTTAAAGGGCTGCTTTTCCAGCATATAGCCGTTAAACATTAATGATAAGCATCAATGCTTTAACTCTGTCTTTCATGATTAGCCTCTGGTTTTTTTTTTTAAGGGGAGGGAAGGAGGCGTGCACAGATGAGACGAGCCGGTGAATTCCTGCCTCTCTCTTTCCTCTTTGTCATGCTACGTGTTTTATTGATATTAGTGTTGGGGTAAAATAGGAGGGGTTAAAGTAATCACCCCTGCATTAACCTCCACACGCGCGCACACACACACACACACACGCGCTCGTGTGTTCATTACTTTTTTACACACATTCCCCTCAGCAGCCAGCAGCAGCCAGCACTCGCTCTTCCATTTCCTCTTCTTTTGTGGCACAGGGGGTGCAGAGGGCGCTCTAATACCCCGGGCCCCAGGTGTTTAAACAGTGGGCCCAAGGCTCTTATCTGTGCATATCAGAGTGGGACAGATAACCCTGTGCACTACTCCTCAGTAAACCAAGAGCAGATTGAGCAAAGATAGCGGCCCGTGGCGTTTGTTGCAGGTGATAACGATGTATGCATACACACATACACCCTGCACACTGAGGTGAGGCCAGTGGAAGGTTCCCCCTACCCACTGACACTTGTGTGATTTGGTCACTATCAACCATTAACCATGGCTTTCTTTCTGTATACATTCAAGCCAGGAGCAACTGGGGTCAGTTTAAACGACCTCTGTTAGGTTAGTCGGTGTGAACTAGACTTCAAGAGGAGGTTGGCAGGATGCTGGCGTTAAGACATCTCTATCTGTGCTTTTAATAAATAATCAGTTTTTCTCTCTCTTTGATAATCGAACTGAGATCTTAATTACTAATTCCACGTCCTCCAAGCATCTTCCCTCCATTGGCGTTTTCAAACATCTGCATGAGCTGCATGTGTGAACACAAGCAGAGTTTGTTTTTTCAGCCTGACTTCACCAGGACATTTTTCTAGCCCTTTGTCAAATTTCCAATGAGAATGGATGAGCTGATGTGAGAACCCAGCGGGAAATATTGTGGAAAATGCACAGCGGAAGATGGGGGGGGGGAGTTGACGACATTAACGTCACGTGTGCGGTGATCAATGATATGTGAACAGTGACAAGTGACAGAAGATTTTAAGGGCATCCTGTTGGGACATTTTCAGGAATGCACGTGTGAAAAAGACTCATCAAAGCCCACACCATGGGTGGCTCAACCATTTCAGGATGAGCTTCTCTGGTTTTCACTCCCCCAGACTCCCCCCCCCCCCCCCCCCCCCCCCCCCCCCCCCCCTTCTCAGGTTTTAGGTCCTTTTGGCTCGATTGAACGTCGAGTAGAGAGCTAGCTGACTTCACAGTTTGCAGGAAAACTCTACAAGTTGGCAGTGTTGTGTAGTTTGGCTGTGTAAAATGGATTGACTGTTGTATGAAAACATTGTTAAGGCTTCAGTCAAAGAAGCACTGCTGCCTCCAAAGCTGCTGCTATCATCACACAGATCTGATGTCTCAAAGCAGGGTGTAGGTGCTCGCAACTCTTACGAACAAAGAGCTTAAACGTTTCTGTTTCTCTTCTTCCATATGAACCCTGTATGTCTCAAATATTTACCCTGACCTCTGGTCTAGATAAATGAAAGACTCCGAGACTGCAAACACTGTGAAGGCCAAATACACCGTATGTGCATCTAAATAGAAAAAAGGGTTGGGATTCAATTCGTGTAAAAAATATTTGGGTTTGCAGGCTGCATTTGGTGTAAGAAATGATTAGTGTTGTTGTCAAGAGGCTGCATTTTGATTTCCAGTTTGCATGCTTGCAATATACTGAGTTTCTGTAGCTATTCAATCTTTGGTACAGCATCAGGATCATGTCGCCTCCTGATGATTTCAAAAATGAAACATATGAATAATCTTGTGTGTTTTTAGAGTTGGTTGACAGAAGTTTGTCTCTCCTGATTCTTGGCGTCGCCTGTAAATCTAGAATCGATAACTCAGACTAAAACAACGTCTCGTCCATGATCCCAAACCTGAAAAACCCGGGAGCGAGCCATTTTTTCCCGCTCGCTGAAAGAAGCCCGGCAACAAAGCATCTATTACGAGCCAGTGGATTACCCTCTATTTGAAATCACTCAGTGAGCTAAGTCTCCCCGGCTCGCACTCAGAGGTACAGTACATGTTAGTGTAATAGTCCAATAGCACAAAAAGCCTCACTCAAGGAAAAAAACACCCTCTCCAAGAAATACCTCAACCACAGACATGAGCGGGGTTTTTTATTCAAGTCTGTCTGAAACATCTTTTTAGGTTTTATCCTCACACAGGTGTTTTTGTTTTTTTGTGTGTTTTTGCCCTTGTAAGGAGGTTCGATGTTTTTGTTTACGCCCCCGAGGAACCGGGCTCTTTGACCGGGGCCGCGGTGATAGCTACAGCCGAGGCAGCTGCTGGCTGAGGCCCAATTATAGACAGGCTTTAAAAGGCTCTGGTTGAACCGTAAAGATTTACACCGCCATCGCTCTGATCTCAGATCTGGGCTCTGTCCTCACTGTCAGGATAGGGAGATGTATCGATTAAAGACTTAACACAGGGGGCTACATCATGTGGAATGGACTGCACACACACACACACACACACACACACACACACACACACACACACACACACACACACACATACACACACAAACCTCAGTACAGATGAGGCATTTTATTGTCAGGCAGTCTTGCAGCGTCGTCAGGCGAGCAGCCCTCTCTTTATATCTTTTAGGGCTTGCTTATTAGAAGGCATTGAGAAGATTTTTTGGACTGGAAAGGAGGGAGAAAATCAGAAGAAAAAGGAGATGGTGTGGTGTGTGTGTGTGGGGGGGGGGATGGCTAATATGTAGACGGTGGCGAGTCTGATTAGATCGCCTTCCCTCCCCGAGATAAGAGCGGAGGGAGGTGCTTGTGCAATAAAAGTTAGCAGCTTGACTCGGTTGCGACCAGCTGCCTCTGTGTGGCTAACAGCGCTCGGCAGACGTGGCCTTTGCTGATGCGGTCTGGCAGGGGCTGCTATGAAACGAACACACTGAGGCCCCTATCTTTTGTCCCTGTGGGGGCCTTGCGGTCTGCAGGGAGGGATAAGGATAACATACTGTACTGGAAGTTGGCCTTGTGTGTGTCCATGTGAGCGTGTGGGTTTGTTTCTTTCCCCCCTTTTTTTTTTTTTTGTTTTGTTTTGTTGTGAAAGAGGGGTGGGGGTGGGGGGGGGGCTCAAGGGGAGTACTAATTACAGGCAGTTATCAGGTGACATGCAAATGTGTTATCGGCCTTAACTTCCTGATGTGTATCTCTGCTGCTGTGAGTGTTGGCAGGGGATCAGCTTGTGCCACTGTTTCTCTTTAAATGCACAGTGATTCACTTTCAGCAGCTTGTTTTTGTAAACCCTTATTTGTCAGACTTACTTCTCTTTGCAGACCCCCCCCCCCTCCCCTCCCCTCCCCCCCTCCCCCTACTGTATTAAAGTGCATGCATCATTGTCAACTTTCCCATTAAAAACCAAAAAGTCAATAGTATTAGAATGATTCGGCCTTAAAGCTGAGTGGGTTTTAGTTCTAGTTCATGGAGCCCTGCCTCTGTTCTCCTGCTCCTGAACGCTCTGGGTTCTAATCCCATCGATATCCCATTAGCATCCCCTCTCTGGGTCCCCGCCACATGAAAGAAGATGTGTCGGTTCCCCCTCTCTGATTCTATTGCTCTGGCAGACCGTAGGGAGGACGGCCACAATGAGCAAATGTGCTCGAGCCAAAGGGCCAACCCAAGTGTGCTCACAAACGTCCCGCGAGTGTGTGTGTGTGTGTATATGCGTGTGTGTGTGTGCGTGTGTGTGTGTGTGTGTGTGTGTGTGTGTGTGTGTGTGTGTATGCGTGTGTGAAAAGCTTGCCACCGCCACCTCAGAGGCCCCCGAGCCTCCCTGGGAAGTATCAAACCAGAGCCCTCCGCAGGCTTCCAGAGAGAGAGAGCTTCTAATTAGCCTCTTTGTTGCCACTTGAATGGTTTTGCCAGAGATTGGCAAGGGGCCCCAATGGAGTGATACCAGCACGCTAAGAAGCTGGTCATAAAAATTACCCCCCATTCTCTTCCACCATCACCTGTCACAAAGGAGCTCTCAGGTAGGAAACCGAGGCCAGAGTAGAGCCGTGTTAGCTGTTAATCCGCCCCGCAGAGAACAAAGGAGCCATGTTGGCGCAACAGGTGAACGCCAGGCTAGTGCTAGCTAGCTTCGAGGGCTTCAGAATGATCCAAACTTCAAATCAAACAGCCACTAAAACATCTTATAATTTAATGTTAACGTTAAAGCACATTTTAGAATTGGTCAAAACTGACCTGAAGCAACCACACTCACTCAAGTATTACTAGCATGACTAATGTCACCAGGAAGTTTGGCTAACATACAGATGGCTAATCGGGGAGAAAATGATTAATGATAACTACCAAGGCAGATCTTATCCATGTTTTTTTATTAAATATGTGAGTCTCCTTGAATTCCATGAAAATATGTATTCAAATCAAGCCTGTCATTTTGCTCACAGAGAAATTTAGCATACAAATAGCTAAAATAACTTTACAAAAAAATTGGGTTCACAGTTGAAAAGAAAATATTTTTGTGTGTGTGTGTGTTCTATGAGTAACGTGGTTGAAGGTTAACCATTCTTCTAATAATTCAACAAATGCCAGTATTGAAGAATTTAAATCAGTTTTTGTCAAGTAACTACAAAAGCGTCATGAAATATTTCTGAGACAGTGCATGTCCTTTTTTTAATGCAACTAGCATCAATTTTGGAATTTGTTTTGTTTTTACTGACTGGCACAACAGTCTCACATCTAACTTAGTCTGAAGTTATATAATTGGCTTTAACCTTTTGAGGATGCAACCGTTAATTGTTGCTTGACGGAGCAGTCCAGAAAAAACGTGTTCTGTATTTGACTTCATCACAAACTTGAACATTTTAAATTGTATTATATAAAGACATTAAATTCCAAACAGGTTAGTAGGGTTGAACTGTTTAAAAGTCTCTGTTACAGGTGACTAAAGATGAATGTCACAGCGCATCACCAGCCCGTCAGCCTCCTCTGAAGTCGCTCACATCCATACTTGTGGTATGACATGCGTCTTGGCGAGCGTCGTGGCGGGAGTGCAATGAATGTCAAGGCGACTTGGAGCTTTAGCGCCGACCGACACGTTTTAAGCTCCGCTGTAATCCAGGAGGGATCAGTTGGGTAAATCATGGCATAAAGCTTAAAACCATAATTGATTTATGTATTTGCTGACCGAAGACGCCCAGAGAGATTACCAGCGGCAGAGAGCTGATGATGGATAGGCCGGCCCCCTCGCACGGGGCTGCATGCGAGGTGGGGGTTGAATTCAATTGAAGGGAGATTTGTCTGCTTGAAGAGCGAGAATGTCTGAAAACACAGTGACTCTAAGAATAAAAACACATCATCAGAGGTGTGTGTGTACAGGGCCATGACAGAGTTTTTACTTTTTCTTCATAATTTTATTGAATGTAATTAATTTAAAGGGTCACAGTACAAACAGAGGACCAATTTTACATATTAATAGATTTGTGCTTTGTTGATCAAAATGTTGCAGCTCAGATATTTTAAACAGTTTTGTTGTGTTGACGACCATTACACTAATAATCGACCATTGTGCATTCTTACATGCAATGTCTTCTTTTGCACTGTCATGGTCCAAAGCGTGCACAAAAACATTCATTTTTCCAACACGCCCTAGAAAAAAAGACAACAACACTATGAATTTTGTATTTCTATCCAATCATTCTTAATATATGTTAAATCAAGTTTGGCTGCCTTTTGACGGAGGGTGAGTGATTTTAGTCACAGTCCCTGAAAATCTAAATCGAACAAAAAAAAAGAAACATTCACGTTCATGATGTCCTTTTTTTTTTTTTTTTTCAACCGTCCCCTGCCAAGGGAAGGACACTGACAATTTTGAAAATATTGTTTAAAGTCCATTTGAATTTGTCCTCCACCAGCCAACCTTTTTAACTGAAAAATGTAGAAATATGTCACATTTTGTTGAAGTGTTCAGTTATACTTTTGTAGAGGACATCTCCCTTCATGAGCGTCAGACACCGGCTATGTGATCCTTTGAAAAACACTAGTTCTTTACATTTATGACCAAATTAATGCAGGTTTTTTTTTTTAGCTAAAATGCAATGAAATCTGTCAAACAGATATCTTTCTGTTTTGATAAATGTCATATTGCACATGTTAAAGTCTTTATAAATCATCTAATTTCCCAAAAATATTGCTTATTGCAAGTTGGCATTTTGCATAGCGATGAGGAAATGAAAGTGTTCACCACAATGTCACTCATTCATAGCATTGACTATCGACTGTTAGATTATGACATCATCAGCCTGCCACTAATGACCGTATTGGTCCTGATGAAGTATGTGATTCTGAACGTCGTTTAAAGCTTCCCCTGCCGCATCCAGCCCATGAATTTCCCCGTGACACGTTATGAATCCTCTCTTTCTTGTTTACTACCCGACTGTCAGGCGTCTCCAAGGTCTCTCTTGACCGCTTCCAGATTGTTTTGTGTTTGTCTGTTTGTCCCTGGGCCCTGAAAGGCGAGAGTTGGATAGTAAAAGAAGGGAGAGAGAGAGAGGGAGAGAGAGAAAAAAAAAAAAGCCATTCCATTTCCTGGACTGATCACTGAAGCGGGTGGCTCTGACATGTCATGACTCAAACAGCATCATTTCTGCCACTCCTGTCTCGCCGCTGACCTTACAAATGATGCTGGAGGCTCCCGCCATATGCCATTAAGCGTGGTGTAAAACAGGAAGGGGTTTTATCCCCCCCCCCCTCGTACGTGCAGCAAGAAACCCAGACACCCTCTGCAGTTTGCACCTATCGGAGAAGAAAAGCAGATTACAGCGGCAGTTTTCACTCTGATGGTTTCGTCCATATACTCTTTTTTTTTTCTTTCTCCCCTTCCTTCCCCGCGTGTGTTTTATTGCCTCCTGTGAGTGTTGGTCTGAGGCGAGGAGCTGCAGCTTCCCTAACAGGTGTTTGGGTGCTTATCGCCCACGTCTGTGCCCTTATCTCTGGCCCTCAGCTTCCTGCATCCTCTCTCTTGCATGCCTCAGAGTGGGGATATATTTCACTTAGCCTCTGACCCGAAAAACCTTCCTCTCTATCTCTCTGGCTCTCTCTCTCTCTCTCTCTCTCTTACACACCTAGGGCGATAGGCAGGATGCGGGTGTGAAGACATTTCATGATCATCATCAGCTAACTTATCTCTCTGTTTTTTGGTACTTTTTCTTCATACAGCCGACAGCAAGTACCATAGGAGATACCAAAACTGAACATTGTGGAGGATAAAAAGCCCGAGTGGTTTAAGCGTCGAATCAGAATTCATGAAATACATTTTTTTTTGTTTTTTTCCCCTCAAAGATTTAGTTAATATGCTAGTCTGCAAAACTGTCAGAAATGATCATCTGCTAATAAAAGTTACACATTTGAGTATTCAGCCAAGACGACTCAAAAGTCGACTCGCATTAAGCAGGTTGAATATCCATGGTTTAGTTTTTTAAGCTGTATCATTGTACACATAGATCATAAGCAAAGGCGTGGCCTTATGTAGACCTTAAAGATTTAGTGATTTAACAGGTCTGAAAACTGAGTAAAGAAATGAATGTTTTTATTAGTGATTTTAAGGTCAAATTATGTCAGCATGGTGTAAAAAGCTAAGCTAATGCTAGATTGTTTAAAGTTACCCATTCTTAAAGTATCACTTCCTTTTACATCAAGTCTTTTTTTATTACCAAAAAGACCAAAAAAATAGGAAAGTACAAAACTTCCTTCCAAAATATGCAGAAGTAAAAGTACAGATTTAAAAAAACAACTTCATTACAGCAACGTGTGGATTAGGGCTGGGCGATATGGACCAAAACTCATATCTTGATATTGATTAGCGGAATGGCGACACGATATATATCGATATGCATTTTATTAACAGTGAAAACACATGGAAAAATAAACTACCTGTTTGTGAATTTAAAAAGCAATATTATAAAATAAAAATGTTCCTTAAATACAATAAAAGAGAGAGAGAGGAGGAGCAGGGTTAAGAGGGACAGACAGTCAGTCATCATCAGTGAGATGAGAAAAAGGTAACCTGGCACCTCTATAATGTTATTTTAATGCAACTTAAACTATATAGATATTAACAATATTGTCTTACTCTATATCTTGTTTGAAAATATATCGATATATCTTAAAAACTCGATATATTTCCCAGCCCTAGTGTGGAGTATAAGAAGTAACTTTCCACAGTTGTAGAAAATAGAGTATCCAATAAAGTGGAAGTCCAGGACAAATTATAATAAAAACAAGATACATTCCTGATATATGGATAACGTTAGAAATGAAATGTTCTCCTCACACGTAGTCATATTTAACCTCAGACGTACAGCGTGGAGACGTGTTGGTGGGGTCTGCACACTGTGAGCTTTGATGGGGTTTTCTAAGCCGTGGGTTTGATCCCACATTTTGTCAGAGTGATTGGTCTCAGGCTTTAGCCCCACCTTCACATTCCCTCCATCCTTCCCTGCTCCCAAGTCTCACACGGGGACAAAGGCTAAAGTGTCTGTGGGATGGGGTTGCGATGCTGGTTTTGGAGGGGGTTGACCCCCTCTGAGGGACCTGACAGGGGCCCTTCTTTTTTTTTTTTTTTTCTAATCCCCATTCTGAGTGGGCACAGAGGGGAGAGAGCCCACCGTCTAACACCCATGAGAGAGTCTATTGTGAGGGGGCAGGCTCTGTTACAGTAGGATGGATGCAGGGGTCTCAGGCCCAGATAAACGCCGGGGTCAGCCAGGCCCCCGTTATTTACAGTAGGCCCTTTCATTGCCCGAGTGAAACAGGAGCCTAGGATGGAGGTGGAGGTAGAGGAGGGGGGGCTTCAGGGGACGACCACTGTTTGTGCTCAGCCAGGCCTCCACTATAGGTCAAAGAGCACGGGGGGTGGGGCCACAGGGGTTACAGACCTGACTTTTGTCTGTGTGTTGGGGGGGGGGGGGGGGGGGGGGGGGGGGGGGGTGGGTTGCTGCTTCATACAGAGAAAAGAAAAGGTGGTGGAGGGGGTTGGCTTAAAGAGGGAGAAAAAAGCAGTAGTGATGATTCCAAACAAACTTATCTGTGATGAAACGTACTGTGCTGCTCAGAAACTTAAATTACAGGAGAAGTGAAAGACATGAGTTCATCTAAATGATTTTTATTGACAAAATGATTCAGTCGAGAAAGTATAAATAAAGTCATCACAATCCAAACAGAAACTTTTGTGTGACTCCACAAAATCAATATTTTTATCCATGGCAATCTTTAAAAAAGTGGCATTTCTTTAACATGCTCATTAGTTTCCAGTCTTGTATTAGTGGTGACAACAACGAGCGTGAATCAGTGTCAACAACACAGGCGATTGTTGAGCTCTTTCATTTTTACAACTTAAATCATGTTTTTAAAGAACACCTTATAGAGTGATGTTGATAGGTGACAGACCGCTACACTTTGATGCTTTCATGATGTATAAATACTTCCATCCAGTCCCGTCAGATATATCATTTATGTTACTTAATCTTTGATGGAAAAGCTTCTGATTTCAATCAAAAGTTTGAATGTTATCAACAATATTTAATTCATGCAAAGTACCAAAGCATAAAAAAAAACTACAGATCTTCTCTGTTATTTTAAACCAAATTTTACTGAGCGAGAAAGAGACAGGACGGTCAGGTTTTGCACAAATGCAACATTTCTGCACGATTTCAAAGTTAGTAATTGACACATCTTGTTGTCCATCAGTCAAACTATTAATTGATGTTTCATTTATCGATCTCTGATATTCCCCTGAACAAATTAATTGAATGCATCATATCCGCATTCAGCCTTACATTTCAAAACAGCGGTGAGAGGAATCATTATTTCTGAATGTAATCGAACGCTTGAAAGAATTCAGTTTTAAGATTGCATGATTGAAACATTGCCAATGCATTTGTGCAATTTAGATCACATGTAGGAGTTAGCTCACAATGTTTTGTTGTAATCAGGGGCGAGAAATAATCCAATATTTAGTGCTTAGAAACTCATTTTTGTTGCTGAGGTATCAAAACAAGTTTTAATATTGAGTTTAAATTTCTCAAAGTTTAAATTTCAAATTAAAAGCCACTTTATTTAAGAGTATTTCTCCAGCTTCTTTCCTTGATTTCTTGTCCATCAATGGTCTGAAAACTGAGTGAGAGCTGCAACACAAAGAGCGATGTAAGGATTGAAAAGGTGTTTTGTTGTTGGTCGGTTTTGTCGGGGTGTAGCTCAGAAAAGTGAAAACTCAACACCATCACAAAAAAGTTGCAACGCTCGCTCCAATTGTCCTGAAGTGACTCTGTGACCTACATAAGCACACACACATAATCGGACTGTGAGAAGCTGAAGAAACATACACACTGAAAGACGAGGAAGATTTACACTAACCTGCTGTAACCTAACGCTTCACATTCACTCAGCTGGGTCATCTTCACTCTCTCACATGACATTCAATACTGTGAAATAATCTCTGTTTCCTGACTAACTCAAATGGTCTCATGGCCAGGTTGGAGGGGGGAAACAAATCATTCACCTTCATGTTTAAATTTATTTAGCTTAATCCCACGCAGTCCATTACCAACCTAAATCCTGTTTGCAGAGTTTCATTAAGAAATGGGAAGTTGCCCAGGGGCCGGCACGAGAAAGAGAACTCGTACCATCTGCCAGGAGACTCAAAACGTAATCTTACCGTAATCTGAATGTCAACCTTCAACATTAGCCGGCCCTGGACAGAGGGAGAGACGCCAGCACAGACGTACAATAAAGACACAAGGCTCCCAGGCGTTCGTTTGCCGGAACAGATTTTATTATTTTAACTTGGACAATGATTGGAGGGGTCACAGGTCAGCAGGCGAGGACTTTACAGATGAAGCAGGGGGGGATGCGGTGGGGCGTGTGTGTGTGTGTGTGTGTGTGTGTGTGTGTGTGTGTAGGAGTTTGGTTTGACCCCCCTCCACCTCTCACCCCTATTGTCCTGAGAGAACACAAAGACTCCTGTCAAACTCTAGTGGTCAGCGCTTCGGCCAAACCTGCCAAGCCGCAGCAGCAGGTCAGAAAAATCTGGATGAAGGAACCACCAAATGACCAATGAGGAGACAGAGAGATAAGCAACCGTTTGTCTTCTCTTAACGGCTTTTTTTTTTTTTTTTTTTTTTAAATGTAGAGCACAGAAAAGAATGTACTCGTTCTTTTCGCTGGATCTTAAAGCTCCTGTGAGGACTTTTTAACTGGTTATGAAAAAGACACCAAATTATTAGCGGTGCGTCTTTATGAGGTAAAAAAAAGCAAACGAGACATTCAGAGACAAGACTGATCATTTCTACTCTGTATTTTTTTTAATGCTTACAACGGCTGTGTCCGGGTAGGTGTCAAAGAAAGTGAGTGACAACAAGCCTCTGAAACCGCCTTTAAATTAATCACAATAAGGGATACTTGTTCCTGTTTCAAAAATCGTCAAAGACATAAGAGGAACTGCTTTGTCTACAATTGGCGCCAAAATCGACTCAAACCAAAAGTCCCCCAAAAAATCCCACAGGAGCTTTAAGTTTAATTTGAAAGCTCTTGCACACTTCTGGAGGTCTTCCTGGAAACGTTGTTATTTAACTTTACTGTCGTTTTTGAGCCCTAATGTAACTTTTTTGTTACTTTATTTACATTTTCAAAACATAAAGATGACCATATATTCATTTATAAGTGATCCCTCTTTACAAAGTTAATTCGGTTAAAGCTGCTGCTCCTGCTCCTCTTTTTCTTTTATCTTAACAAGTGATACATTGACTTTAAAAAGTAAGTTCAATAGGATATTTATTTATAAGAACAAACACTACTTGTACACAACAACATCAAGAGGTACACATTTTTCCCACAGGGGCCACCAAAATCAACAAAAAACATTTTGTCAGAGGCGCTTTAAAAATAACATGAAATAAACTCAGAAAAACACATTCAAATACTGCAGGAAATGAAATCCACAATACTGCAGGAGTTTGAATAGAAAACATTAATGACCTATGATTGAGTAAGAGGATGGAGATTGGATATTAAGACTTTAGATAATTAGCTTTTTAAAGAACAAAAAAAGTCGTAGAAAAAGAAAATAAAAACCTGCTCACACAAATAAATATAAATAATAACCTTTCGATCATTTTCTGTCCGTCTGTATTCAATGAAACAATCATTTATTCCTTTCAGACCTGTAAGAAGGAATTGGTATTGTCTCCAAAAAGCCATGTTTAAAACACAAGCACAGCTCTTCAGCAGGTATTTGTCAACAGCTTCTGTCGTCTTTCATTTGCACCAAACCGCGGCAGCCCCAAAATCATGCACAGAGTACTAATGCATTGCATCAGAGAGCAGAGCGACAGCATATAAAGGGCCTGTTGGCATTCTACATTTTCTCTGTCTATGTCTCGCTTTCTGTCCCTTAAATGCCCTTGACATATTACGGAGGAGATCAAAAGCCCAGGAGAGAGATGTGGGCTGCATGTGGGTGTCAAGGTACAAAGTCGGCCGGAACAAGGCCGTGCAATAAAACAAATATTCACTGCTAGCTTATTTTGTTGTGGCTCATGTGAAGTTCACTAACCTGGGTTATATATCAAAATAGAAATGTTCTAAAAAGTAGAACAACAACATTCAGCCTGTGAGGAATTGGTTTGTCAATAAATGGAAAAATAATCAACCATTATTGAGGAGATTTATCAAGGTGTCGTTACGATTCAGCTCTCGTCTCTCAGATTTGGAGGATTGAAGGATTTCTATTGTTTAGAAGAAAACTGTTAATTGGCCAAAAACAAAGCAACAAATAAGTCGAGTTTTTCTGTGGGAATTTAAAATCTTTCTTCTTTTTGATTGGCATTTCATACCCAATTATTGGATAGAAATGACGGGATGATCAACACTGTGTAGGAAAAAGATCATTGTCTGCAGACAGGGCTATTGTGATGAGGATGCAGAAGCTGATCGGCTGACTTTGGCCAATGGAATCTTACAAATATATTTTTATTGTCACAGTGTCACATGAAAAAAAAAAAAAATTGATAAAATCTAAACTTTTTTATTTACAATGATCAAACTTTTTAACTGTATTTGATAGTTGTTTTAAAAATATTTGTTTTGTACACAAGTGTGACTCCCAAAAAACTTCATATGTCCCTCAAAAGTCCACTCTCATGAAAGATACGTGTGTTCATTTCCACATATTTACATTTGAAGGGTTTGCTGTTTTGCATATGGGCTGGAACATGAAACATTAAGTGTTTAAAAGTGAAGTGAGGAATAATGTCTAAAAACCAAACCTGTCATGTCTCCAGGCTGTGTAATGTAACTCCTGTCAAGAAGAAGTCACGGGACGGTGTCTCTTTTTGTGGCCTTTAAAACATATATTTAATGATAGGCTGCAGTTGTCATGATATATGAACGTAGGCGCAGATTGTCAAAGATCTTGAAGTTTTACAGCCTAAATAGTCTCAGTGGTGAACAGTTTAAAAACTGTAACGGCTGCTCTCCCTGTGTGTCGGCCTGCAGCTCGGCGTTCGGGGGCCTGTACAGGCTCTCAGAGGTCAGTGGACGAGGTGCAGCTTTCACATGGCCCTGAGGTCCTGACCCCCACCTTTGTTGGCCGTATTCACCCCCCACTCCTCCCAGCAAGGACCGAAGCCCTTTGAGCCGAGCCCTCAACCCCCCGCAGAGCGCGCCCCTTCAGCACATTAATAGTGGCACTGGAACTAATTGCCCAACCTTAGATGTGCTTGAGACCCAGATTGCCTCAGCTGCCAGTGCGCTGCAAACCCCCCCCCCCCAACACTCCACCCCGAACAGAAGAAAACCTTCAAAAGAAGAATGTCAAAATTGCTGGTTTCTCTGCCCACTCCTTTGGTAAAAACACAGCTCTGTCTTCAAAGGGGCTTCATTTATTTCTTTGTGTTACTGTAAATGTGCATCTATTCAAGCTTGTTTTCAAAACATCGCCCTCCCTTTTTCCTCGCCGCGCTTTTTTTCCCCGATTTCTGTCTCGCCCATTCAGCGGTGGCATTGGTTTCGCTATTTTATTCCCCCCCGCAAGAGGACTGACAAGTACTCACTATGGACCTCGCGCCTTGGCGAGACCTTCCCACACATGCCACCCAACCGCCATTTTGTATGCTAACCCTATCAGGCGCCAAACCGTCCCCCTTTTTTGTATTCGGCACACGTATATCGGTAATCCTTCACCATCATTGGAGAATATTTTCTTTCCAGGCGTGCACTTTGAACTGTGACTTGCAGTACGGGTGTAAAGTGGTGTCTAGCACCAGACTGTTGCTGTTCACACTGTCGCGTCTGCCGTCTCCCATCGGCTGCTTTCAGCCTCACCCGAGTTCAAAGAGACGCTGGAAAAGAGGGAAGCAGCCGGAGAGGCGTTTTATGATTTTATTGGGGCCAGAGGAAGCATTGTTGGGGAAGGTGTTGGACCGTTATCGTCACTCTATCTCTCATAATGTCACCGCAGACTGTGGCCGTCTGCTTTATGCACGCGTCTGCATCATGTGTTCCTCAGCAGTTTACTGTGCTCTTCTTAGTGCGCCGGGAATGTCTGTGTTTCTTTTTCGTGCACTGTCAAGTTGTCTTATTCCAGTGGAGAACAAGGTAGGGAATAAGATGCCTTTCCTTTGAGTAAACATCCAAACCCAAACCCCTCTCTCTCTCTCTCTCAGCATGTCAGGTCAGATTAACTTCTCAGCGTCCAAAACTCTTCATATTCGGGTTAAAACGCCAAAGTCAGTTTGCGTGTACAGTTGCCAGATGCCAGAAGCATTTTCCAGTCTGAAAAAACAGAAACATACATAAGCAACCGGGGTTTTCTTTCATTTTCATCCTCAGCCACGTGTTTCACTGGATTTCTGCAGCGCCGGCTTTCAGGAGAATGCTTCTAAGAATGTCTTTAACGATGAACAAATACGGTGCGACATCAAAGTCATCGTTGTGTCAGCAACACCGTGTGATTGAAATATCAAACACGAGAACATCGATGTTTCTGCTTGTGTCTGAGTGCGTTTCTTAAGAAGGCGGCATCATGTTTATAAGACTCAATTGAATTTCCAGGAAGCGTCTCACTGAATCGTGATCGGTTGCAGTTTATCTACACGTGGCGCCATGTCGCTGATAATGAAATGGATTTGTAACAACAACAAAAAAAAGACGACTTGGCAATTCTTTGTACGTCTTGTACTGGAGCGACACGTTCTGACTTTTTTGTGTTCTGTTTGTTTAACAAAACGTTGGCAGCTGTAGGTCTTGATGTTATTGATTCCAGGTGGTCAAACAGTCCCACGTGGACGCTCTTGATGGTCACTGGTGAGTCGGTCATATTTAGGATTCTCACAGTCGACTTCTCCTTCAAGCTGCAGACAAAACGAGACAAATTAAGTGGGTTTCTTCTTTGAGGGTTTACGTTTTCTGAAGTCATTAATCTTTCCTGAGAAGACAATATTCAACAATAAGTTCCAACCAAGTATTCTGATTGGACGTCACTGTGACTTCCGCCCCGCCCCTCAGCCAGCTGTTTTCAAGTTAACATGAGATGGTTTTTACACGATTGGTCGAAGTGATACCTCGCAACGGTCTTTAAGTTTACTGGTTACATGATAGATTGAATCGTATAGATAAAGTAGCTGGTCTGTGGTAACCATGGACACCAACAACAGGAGTGCGGGAGAATGTTTGGGTTGCTTGGCAACAGTCCAGTTTCAGTTTAGTTTTGGAACTATTGTGTGTATTGTTGCATAAAAGCAATATGACTCTCAAAGTGGAGATGTTATACTTAATATCAGCACTGCTGGGATTCATTTTCATCAGGCCACCTGCGACCTCGTGCCTATGCCATATGAGTCCCAGCAGTCATCTTATCAATACTAATAAAAGAGATTATTTGAGCAGCTCGTGGACCGGGGCAGCAGTGAAAGCAAGATATTTCCACTTGTCTGCACATTTAGCCAGGACTTACAAGTGAAATCATCTGGACCCACGGTTGATGAATCACACAACAGACTAAGACAACAAATAACAGATTAGTTGGATTCATTGGTAGAAATGAGTTCCAAGATTCCAATCCTTATTATTTAATATTTTAATCCTCAACATCTCCTTTCCCCCCGGTTCCGTTCAGACCACAGGGGTTGTGATCTCCCTTTCTAGTTCATGAGAATCTTACAAAAACTCCTTTTTACACAATCAGCCTTCGTAAAGCTCATGAGCAGTCGTGGAAAACACTGGTAATGTATTTTATTAGGGGAGGGGGTCTCTTGTCCAAAAATACCTTGTTTACTGTCTTTTAATGAATTCAATGAGCTCTTAAAGATGCTTGTAAAACCCACGCTAATAGAGCAGAACACAAATACAGTACATTGTTTCTTCAGCTTCACTTGATTTGTTTGTCCTTCTGCTTTGTTCAACACTTGTACGTCTCATCTTCACCATTGTCTTTATGTTCATATCCGCTGTGTGACATCATCCCACGTCTTATACATGGTTTGTCAAGGATTCAGCCTTCGAGGATCCTTAAAGCAGAACGCTGTTGTGCTGCCAGTTAAACTAGTTTGGTAAGTTTAGCTAAAAGACATCCAGATGCAAATTAATCTTCAAAGGATACAAATGTTAATGCCAGATTTTAAGTAAATTATTGGACAAATTCCTAGATTGTAATAGTTTTTAATGGATTTTCTGCATAGTTGAAGACATGTTAAGTGAAGAATGGGACACCCTCCCTTTGCATCAATGATTTATTGCGTCATTTGAACTCTAGAATTAAAGGTTTTTTTAACCATTTAAAATAATTTAAATTATGCAGATATTCCATTATACATATTTAAGTACTTTTAGCAAATTAATTGAGTCCCATATACTTCCATCATTATCAATGCGTACTGTAAAAACTGAATATAAGTCACACCGGTATATAAGACGCAGTCCAGAGGGAAAAGATGTTAACATGTCTTCCTGCATGATGATTCAAATTGCATAAAGCAAAGTTAAAAATATTCTGTTTCTGTGCAGCTGTGTAGCTCTTGCAGTACCATCTGTTTTCAGTATGGAATCCTGCTAGCAACTGTTATGGTAGTTGAGCTCTTGGTAACACTGATAGTTGTGAAGTATGAACCCACAGCCACCACCAATTTCTCTAGAGTCGCGCTGCCCACCTCCCCGGGTCACTTGTTGTCTTTAATTGAGGAGTCTTAACAATCATACCAGCTCTCCACAAGAGTCATTCACTTTACGGTGTACCACCAATTTCCATAAATGCATGATTATGATCTAACGAGGGAGAAAAGCGCCTGAAAACTTGCGCCGCCAGACTTGTCTGCTTTGAGAAGTGAAGCAGTTTCTTACAAAACACAATGAATGGGGGCTGATTTTTAAGAACGTTGTGTGCAATGGGTGACCATGCCAGCTTTTTGGTCGCACCTATATGTACTGTAGGATGCAGCCCACTTTTTTGGGGGGGGGAAATTTACAGACAATAAAAAATGAAACTCAATCGAAAACATTCATTTCCTTAAAAATCATTGTTCCCCCTGCATGTCTTACATCCTGGCTGCAGCCCTGACTGTACTCTAGAGTTGCACACGAGCTCTAATATTACAGTCTCAACAACTAAAATTGGCTGAAGGTTGTGTTTTACCAGCACATGCTCAAGAAGTGTTATTCGTTTAGCACCTGCAGCACATTGTACTGACGGTGTTAATGGCGCTTCAAGAGGCAATTACTCCAGATAATAAGCAAACTGCAAACCCAAGAACTTTTATAATTCATACACATGGTGTCAAATCGGGTGTCACCAAATGTTTCTAGGATATATCGTAACTCACTCCGTTGACATTATGACTGATGAAATTCTTTGACACTCTTCAGCTCTTTAAACAGATAGAAAGTATTTCTTAAGTATTCAAATACATCCTTTATATCCTGTATAGCCTACTCTAACTCAGCCAAGGTAAGAAGTTTCATGAAGTACACACAGAGAGAGAAGAAATGCATCCAAGTTCAATGAATTAAAAGTTAAAAATCCCAAATGTTCCTTCAGTGACCACTCTACTCAGTGTTCAAGAGGAAGTCATTCAGCCATTTGATGCCGCTTTGATAACAAAGCAACCTCCCTCCTTGACATATATTCACTGAGTCTTATGATTGAGAGCCCAGACAGCTCTGCAGACACATGATGAAGAGAGGGGGGGAGCAGAAGAGGAGCTGGGCCATGTTATGACATCCCCAGCCAGCCATATCTTTTCCCCGAAACACTCCAAACCTCTTTCCTTTTTCTAGGACAGCACGTGTCCACAGAGACTGTATACCTGCTCCCTTCAAAGTACATCACCTCACGCTTCAGTCGCCATGTTTGCATGCTGCCGAATAATCCATCATGAGAGGTTTCTTCTTTGCTCCTTTAAATAAACTCTCCTCTACAGTACAGCAGCAGCGTGTCTGCAGGCCGGTCAAGATAATCCTCTGTGGAAATGTAGCCGCTGACAGATGTGTGCATGGCTATCAAGAATTACAGCCGTGATAAGACACAATGAACTTTATCCTCTTGTAGCAACAATACAGCGATGGAGCGCTGCCCTGTTATTATGCGGAAAACGTTGTGGACGGGATGTGCCATCTGTAATCCCAGGACCGTGCTCCCTTAAATCTTTATTTCTTGCTGTTGTGTGGATGTCTTTTGTTCTCTCTCTCTGGTGTTTCTTAATGTTCCTTAAAAGCAAACTGAAGAGTGCTTCATCTCAGGTCGACCTGTTGATCAGTCTGTGATGATCTGAGGCGACTTTTTCAAGAACTTAAACACCATAAACAGCCAGATGGTCCGAGCAGGATCATCAATATCATGGATCCAGACTCAGTCTTCTCGACATAGTCTCAGCTGTCTACAGTTCTTGGTTAAGAAACACAAATCTTCCCATCCGGCCCCTAGAATATAAAAAATCTCTGGTGATTGAACAATAAACATAAAAACAAAATCCCAAGGCTGAAATACTCCCATTAGGTGACACCAATGTCTTCACATCGGGCTTGGCAGCTGTCAGGAGTATGTGCGAGCATATCTTAAAGTCCGGCCCCCACAGTGTCAAGAAAAAAAGGCTGGCCCTTGTACAAATGTAGCTGATGACCCCTGATGTAGAAGAACAATGGCCGTCACATTTCCCCGTAGAATTGGATTTCTAATTACATGTTCAGCCCAACCAACATTAAATCCAAAGTTTCATGTTAGAAGGGCAGGAAGTCCTCTGATTTAAGAAGATAAAACCATAAAAGTCCATAAAAGCCCCTTCGAAAATTAGATTTTTTTACTCTTATTCTTATCTTTTCATCAAGTAATATTTCATTTTAAAGTCAATAGTGGTGAATGTAATAACAGTGAATGATTTCTCCTCGCCTCTCCTTTGGGTGTGGATGCTTGCACACATGTATGACTCTGTATTTCATCATCCAGAGCTTTAGTTTAGATTCTGAATGTTTCGCAGGCTTTTTTCTACACCAACAAGTATCACTTTTGGGATGACACCCTCAGTATGACCTTCTTGGAGTCAAAAACAACAAATATTGAAAGATTATTTGTGCTATGTAGGGAATGCACCGCTTCAAGGGCGGGACCGATGAGATGAAGTCTGGGAGAGAGGCATGTGAACATTTATTAGACGGCTGAATTTTCAGATTCAGACGACCAGAAGGGCAATTCAGTTTCAAAACCCGAGAGTCGTTAAAAAGAGAACAAAGACAATATTCAAGGTAGCAAACACAGTCACAGCAATTACATTCACATGGCAGTAACAACAATTCAACAGACGAACAGGTCGCCAAATGAGAAGCCAGTAATGTATGCAATACATAGATACACAAATGAATTACCTAAGTGTACAGTAACAGTCCGTACGGTAAATCAATTAAAGAATTTGTGATGTTTGAAAGGGTTAAAGCCTCCTTTGTTGGTTAAAATCCAAAGGGAACAATAGTTTGCTATGATCACGGTATCATGAGATCATTACTCTTTTTTTAGGGTTTACAACCTGCCATTATTTTCGGCTTCTCATCGTGCAGACGTTGGATAATTTGTGGTGTAGCAATACATTGAAACGGATTGAAAGGCAGACTGAAACCATCAATAAATACTTTATTTATGACTGTATTTTTTGGGAGATACTAACTGAACCATCAAGAAACCAATAGAATCTTCCTAAATTGATAAATATAAGAAATATGGACTTTTATTTGAACATGTGGAAGAGTAATTAAACAGTTAATTCAATATGACTTTTTTATGTGAGTTGATTTAAATGTAACTGGTAGGCCTAAATGTGCCTTTGACATCAAGCTGTATGGATCACAGGTCTTTAAATTGATCAGATCAACAGATTTATTAAAGTGTCAGACTTTGTGATAACTGCAAAAAATGAAATTGTCGTCCAAAGAATCAATATAATATTGTAAATTCAGCTCTACATGTCTAAAAACATTGGCGGCACAATCATAAAGAGCCTGCTTGGAGTTACTTGAAAGCATCCAAACTATGTGAATTAACTTCTCATTAACTTTTTATAATGTCGTTAGCAGCTGGATACATTCTCTAATCGCGGCTGAGTCATAAAGTGTCAACCTTCTCCTCACAAGTGGCTCTTTTATTTCCACTCTGCGGGCAGAAGTGGTACAGTCGTGAGTATTTGTTTTGCCTGTTTGGATTGGATTAACAGCTCGGATGTGTCTTTTTTGAAGGAGCGTTTTTGTAATTGTCCTTAAAAAAGAGAAGGCTCTGAAATTGCCTTGAATGTGAAGCACTGAACTCATCATGATGCGGATGGAGAGGGGAAAAAAAAGAAGACGAAGAAGAAAAACACTTTAATGTTTAATTTAATGTTTATCCAAGAGCCCGGGTTACATGGAGGACTAAGAGCAGGGGAACATGGAGTTCTCCACTCGTGGCTTCAGAAAAAAAGAAAAAGCCTCCTTCATGCTTTATTATACAAATGAAAAATGTCAGAAGCTGTTTAAAATGTTGTGAATAGGCCTCTCGAGTGTGTGAGCTTATGACCTTGTGGAAAGTCATTCTTGCTGCAGGCACATCGCTTTAAAGCATCGCAGTGAAATTACAGTTGTTAGCGCTGAATGTGCTCCCGTCACACGCTGCTTTTCCACGAACCAAAATGAGCGCTTTTTCCCCCGACCTAAAGTGCTAACGCTCAGGTTCCTCGTGTGCTCCTGCTGGCTCGGTGCGACTTCTAATGTTTGCTCATTCACTCGGAGTGTCTCAGAAACTGGGGACGTTTGCTAATTATTGGGAAAGGCTTTATCCAAATGTTGGTAAAATGGATAATTTCTGTTTTTTTGGGGGCGTTTCCTGTGAGGGACAACAAGCTGTGGGAGTGGGGATGGAATAATCGATAATTGCTGACTGACTGCTGCAGCGGTGGCAGTGATTAGATGTCTGAAAAATAGTGGTGAGATACTACTTTGACCCTTTTTTTCATCAACTGCAATACCCCCAATGAAAGTCTGTCAGTCCATTGACAGCAGCACAACTCTTTTCAATTCAATGAAAGCACAATACAAACTGAAATCGAAAGGCCAGCAGTGCAGTCACAGTTATATCTTTCACACATTTTTTTTTTTTTTTTTTCACCTTGCTGCTATTTCTCAGCCGCTTTCTGCTCTGATTTTTTTTTTTTTTCCCAGGCAGGTTTCAGAGCTTCAGATCACAAGCTGCTCCGGATAACTACTCCTGAAAATTTCTAGACATTTCAGGACAGCCTGTCGTTGAATTTTTCCAAAGGTTGTTATTCATACTTGTCACTCACAGCGTGAAGTTTTCCCTGTCCGACTGGAGTGGGGGGAGGGGGGGGGGGGGGGGGGGGGGGGGGGGTCTCAGGGGGGCTAGGACATGATGTAATAAGGACGCTTCGGTTGTAATGGTTACAGGTATTCCAAGAGAGGCAGGTGAAGCTAAGTCCGATGCTAAAATTACAGTTTTTTTTGTCTTTCTATCAATGCAGAGTAGTACAGAACTGGGGAGCAAAAGAGTATGAAGCTACATTATTACTTTACAAGCCTGATGATCATGTAAAATACTGTATAATAGGAGAATTATGTAAAATTATCAGGCAAAAAAACCTAAAAACTTGTATTTAAAAACAGCTTTGGGAACCAAACCCAGCCCTACTTATATGTGGACGTAAAAAAACACAAAACCTTTTTTTTTCTTCCTATGCACCACAAACCAATCTTCGACAGATCTACCAACACAGATACATTTTTATATCCACTTTTGCATGAAATCAAACAGAACAGCAAACAAAAATAACAAAAGTGGCATTTATTCAAAGAACAAAGGTCATTCAGTTACTGTTGGGCTGTTTTTTTTTTTTCTCTCACAGAGGAAAAGCTAACTGTGACATCTCAGCTACAGGAAGGCTGCCGTGTGGCTAAATGCAAGGAGGCAGTCATTTTATTTTTATTTTATATTTTTATGCAGATTAATTGATCATATTTCCAGCTAAGATGCAGATTTTCCACCACCTCACATCATTATCTATCAGCTGGTGAGTAGCAGACGTTTAGTACACTCACTAACCACCTCCTGATTTGTCGATGGGAGTATCTCCCAAAAAATATGAAGCTAATGAGATCGTGTCTTTACATCTCTCTGTCGCTTTTTAGAACATGCAAGCTTCTGATTTTACCCCAAAAAAACAAACAAACAGGAGAGCATAGCAGCGGCTCAGGAGAGCAAACAAGGCTGCGGTGACTCATGTCTAAGGCTCAGAACATCCCTTTTCCAGCCCCCGCCTGCGTTTTTTTTTTTTTTTTTTTGGAGATCATTTGGCCTCGCCGCCGTGTCACTGTCACCGTCTAATCTCATTGGTAAGCCCCAGGCATGCCACAGTGTCCTGGCTGCCCACATCTGAACAAACAGCCTCAGAGAGAAAGACACCGAGCTTTCAGAGAGGTGACAGAGGAATGATGAGCGAGGGAGGGAAGCGCTAGCGAGGGGGAAATATACAGCGCAGTCGCCACTCGGCACCTGTCTGGATATTCATCTCTCAGCGGTGGAAGAGCAAGAATCCTCTGTCCGCCTACAAGCGAGAGCTCTGGGTGGCTTTAGGCTACAACAGTTCTGTACAGTAAGACACAGACATTGATTCATACTCCTCGAGACTAACTTTATCTGCTGTACACCTAGAAAGTTTGGATTCAAGTCGGGCTAGTATTAGTGAATTTGGCGTCGTAGATACTGTTGTTTTAAACATAATAAGGCTAAATGAAACATATTATCACTCCACTTCAAACAGTAGCGTTCATCTTTAAATCTTCCTACACGAGCCAGGTGGAGAGAGAAACACATGTCCCATAAAAAGTCTATGACGCACAGTGACTCACTGTATATGACTGTGTACAGAAATGCAGGAACCAGAGCGTGGCAGCCTGTCAACTTCGACATAAGCACTGGTGGCCTAGTGGTTAGAGCGTGCGCCCCATGTACAGAGGCTATACTGTAGTCCTCCAACAGGTGGCCCAGGTTCAAATCTGACCTGTGGCTCCTTTCCCACATGTCCTTCCCGACTCTCTCTCCTCTTGATTCCCGACTCTATCCACTGTCCTGTCTCTAAATAAAGGCATAAAAAGCTGCAAAAATAAAAAAACAACCAGAAGGACTCTTCAAGTAACTAAGTTGTAGAGTCCTGTTCTTATTCTGCGACATGAACACAACATGTAAAATCCCAACAATTTAGCATTTAATGGGGCACCAGTAGCCTAGTGGTTAGTGCTTGAGCCCCATGTAAGGAGGCTGTAGTACTGCAAGCGGGCAGCCTGGGTTTGAATCCAACCTGCATGTCGTTCCCCACTCTCTCCCTCCCTGATTTCTGACTCTATCCACTGTCATAACTCTAAAATAAAGGCCCAAAAAGCCCAAAAATAAGAGACTTAGGCAGGGCTTTGGGAGCTGTTAGCCACGCTGCTGCTGCTGCTAACTCTACACTGGAAGACTAAAATGTGTCATGTAGTTGAATTTTTCATCTGGAAAAAGGCGGAGGATTGATTTGATTCGCTAATCAGCAAGTCTGCGAATTTTTCAATATCCTGTCGACAGCCGATTCCAATTATGAAATCTCTGCTGAAGGTGCTTCTTCCAGCTGAAAGAAGAAAAAATATGAACCAGTTTGTTTGTGTTGCACTTATTAAAACCAAATTAGGACTAAAAGAGGAAGAACTGTGTAACATAAGAGGAACGACTTCAACAGTTTGTGACAACACATGCCTCATATTGGCTCATAAATAAAATGAACTGACTGACCCAGCCCGTTAAGGCCCGACTCGCTTGTACTTAACAAACTGAATTGTAGCTGCAACAGGTAGGAAGCTGTTTACGTAAGCGGTAAAAGTTTTCTTCAAAGAAACCGACTCTGTAGAAAGTCTCCAATAGTATAACAGGTTGATAAGAAATTAATTGAGTTCACATGAAACTCTGAGGGAGAACGATCTACAAACAGAAATTGCTGTTAGGAGCTCAGGTAAACACCTTCACCTATTCCATCCCCCCCTCCCTCCCCCCACAATCCTCTGTGTTTCAACAAAGCAAATTAAAGATGGCGTATTTTAGTCTGACACAGCCTGCGCCAGTCACAGCCCCCCGACTTTGTTTGGAGGACCCCGGACTTTGCCAACAGGACCGGGTCCAGCCGAGGACGATTGAAAAAGAGGCTCATTTCCACGCTTCAAAATAACACCGGGGAACAATCAAGGTCGTGTTTATTAAAACACATCAGAGAGGTGGACTCCCCGCCAAAAAAACGGCTCTGCTCAGTCAAACGCGACGCCCCGCGCTGTGATCACAGAGAGAGAGAGAAATGCATCCGGAGTCATTTTAATAAAATGATAAGGAGGCTGGATCCACATGGGCACGCTGCAGCCGTTTGTTTTTGCAGCCTTCACGGGGACTGTGCAGAATTAATCCTCCTTTGAAATCAATCCCCCCCCCCCTTCTTTTTTTTTTTAGTATCGGATTCAATAATAAAGCAGACTGGACCGAGAAACAGCACAGGAGAGAAGCTGCACAAGAGATTCAACAGTGTGTGTGCGCACATGTGTGCAAGTGTGCGTGGAAGCAGCTTCTTCCTGCAACAGTAACGCAGGCGTGCAGTATTTGAACTTATTCAGCATGTGTTGAAATGAGCGCAGACCTCACAATGAGGAAGTGATAGTGACATGGAGGAAGAGGAGCTCCGTTCGAGAGGCTCTGTGGATTCACTCACATGAGCGGCCTTTTCTTCTTAGCACATCGTGGAGTTTACTAGAGTGCAGCGGGCAGCTGAGAGAGGAACTGGGAGACAGTGTGACTCCATACACAGCCCAGTGGGGTTTTTTTTTCTTCCTTAAACTAAAAAAACAAATTCAACTTTTTGATAAAGCGAAAAATACAAACACAGACCAAAAAAGACTTTGAGGCTCCAATGAAAGCATGATTCTACTTTATTAGATTCATCTTTAACTACAGGAAACATACCTGTACATCAGAAAACGTTAAAATATTCAGTTAAACTCACATTTTTCAAATGTTTTTAATAACACCTCACACTTTTTAGTGAGCCAGTACTGAGAGAAAAAAAAGGTCAAACTTACACCTTAAAAATCTGCTCCATCACAGTGCACAGGCCGACTTCTTTGTTTCACCTTTGACTTACTGTTCTTACCAAAGTTGAGTGTGTGCAGTTTTCAAGTAAAACAATAACTGCTTGATTTTGCATGTGCTTCACTTTGACTTCCAATCGGAGTTTAGAAGAATCTTGATGCGTTCACAATCTGTTTGAATGCTAAATCATGAAAACAAACCGAGTGTGCATCAAAAATATGAAGTAATAAAACTGTTCTTTTTTTTTAGCATGCACTAACTTTATCTTACTGGCTGTGTGCAATCCTTCATGGAGTTTAATGATATTTTGGTAGGTGTCTAAAATTATAGTTTTGTCTGCACACAGAGAGCTCATAACTAAAGACCTGCAGGTATATATATATATATATATATATATATATATATATATATATAATAGAAATAACAACGGCCCTGATCTGGAAAAAGGATCAAATCAACCAAACTAAATATTAAGCAGAAAAATCAGAGTTCACTTAAAATTCTGAGGAGGGAAAATCCCTTTTAATGCATAACTATATAAGTAGGTACCTCGTCAGTCCTGGTGTATGTGCAGCTCAACTCACAGCTTTACTTCATCTTAGGTTGTCAAAATGTTCGATACTCTGATACTTTTCCATATTTTTCAATACCATGTGTTTTAAAACGATAAATTCTGTTATTTTAATGATCGAAAAGTATCAAAAAGTACAGACACTCTCTTATCTGTTTCACAAGACCGGTGCATAGGAGATTAAGGAATCAATTAGAAATTGCAAGAAAAAGCCTTGAAATTTGCACAATCATAATGTGTTTGTGCAATTTAGATGGTGTGAAGAAGTTTTCCTTCAATTTTTGGAGATTAAAGACAGGAAACCAGGCCTTCTTTTTTTGTTTCTATGGTTTCACAACACGTATCGATATCAGTTTAATTTAACTAGTTTCATAACCAAGTTCAGAATTCTCATGTCGTGACAACTCTACTCACTTCTCCTCATTACTGGCCCTTGAGACGGATTGATTGGACAGATTGCACAGCGTCCGATACACTTATGATTGAGGGCAGGCCGTATGCGTCGTGAGGCTTTGGGGGCGGGGTCAGCGTGAATACTCAAATAGCCAAAACAGGCCTAAACAAGACCTTGTCGCCACCTTGTCCCCTCAGTAGATACTACTGGCCTGCTTGTCAAGTTTGAGTTGCAGATAAGACATCGCCCTGAGCTGATACACAAACTTTTCAAGACAGTGCTATTCTCTCTCTCACACACACACACACACAGAAACGAGGCCAGCTTCCTTCACAAGACGATTGACATGTGCAGAATTGATGCCTCTGCCGATGCCATTGTCTGGCAGTCGAGCTTTGCGTCGTTTCCCTCTTGGACAAAGGTCATTCATCATGACAGCATAAAGCTCTGGCCATTAGCGGTTGATGAATGACCTGGCCTACCGGTCAAGTCTTGACCTCCCTCCCTCCCTCCCTCCCTCCCTCCTACCCTCCCTCCTACCCTCCCTCCTTTAGTGGGGTAATCTGCTTCTTTTCTCAGGACTTAAGACAAAGTTTGAAATGTGTTCAGCCTGTTGGACGCTGAGGGTGGAGACGTAAAAGATTCCAGTTGGTCAAGCTTCACTGTATCTATTTGCCCAGTGGCGGGAGCCTCACACACACACACACACACACACACACACTTACACACACATATATGTACACACACAGGATGCTTTCAGTCCTTATCTCTGCTGCTTTTAGGACAGCTGTTGAGTGCAAGAGGCTGATCTCTGACCCCGAGCACCACTAGGCTCCTTCCCTCCCACCGACACCAGTATAACCAGCAGGATAACCCCCCACCCCTCTATAAATTCCTTCCCGTTGCACCTCTGCAGCACTTTGTTGTCCGTCTCATGTTTGTCTAAATAGGAGTTGGAAGGTGTACATTCCTTGCTTAATGCTAAAGATGTAGCCTAATTTGCTAACAAAAAGAAAAACGGACCTTTCTGCACTTACTACTCTTTGTTTACAGTTTCCACCATATGTAGAGGGGGGTGGGGGGGGGGGTCATTACTTACATAAATTCCTCTTTGCCCTCTCTGCGTGTCTGTAACATGTGTGTGCAGCGGAGGGTCTTTTAAGGTCATGCATATGTCTGGAAAAACCCAAGAGAGGCTCTTTTTCTTGGTCTGTGCGTTGCCTCTGTCTCTCGTCGAGCACGTTAAAGCCATTTGCTCTGTGCAGAGGTGGGGGGGGGGGAGGTTTTGCCTTTCCGCCTAGAGGGCACTACTGCCTTCAACATAAAGAACTTCCACGGCAACCTGAACACACACACACACACACAGCCCCTCACACACAAAGATAACTGGACTGTACAGCCAAAGTGGCAGTGTTCAGTGAAGTCACTAAGTGTTAAAATCAGCACGGCCAATCAGCACCTGTTAACACGGAGAAGAGTGGAAAGCAATAAAAACATACTTTGTTCTGTCAAAGTCATTGGACTGCAGTGGGACGAGAGAGTTAGAAAGTTTGACGGAGACTCTTACTTGTTAGAAAACGATGTCAAAGTGACAAAAATACTAAAGACAAGTCATTTTAGAAACATGACACAAAGGTACTCGTTCTCAAAACCCTTCTCCTGTCAGCTTCTTGTTTCTTGTATTAAAATAACTGCAGACGTTAAACAGTGTTGAGGTGTAACTCTTGAGGTGCATCTTGTGAGTTGAGTTCATCTAAAAGGGAGCAGACCAGTAATGCTCTATCCTTTTTGAGGGGGAAGAGAGACTATAAAAAGTTACCACAGTGGATTTACACACATACACTTTTAGTATGTCAAACTATTGTAATAAAAAAAAGTGTCTGTCCAAGAAGTGGTTCTATTTGAGACAAACCACTCCCACTTAAAGAATGAGGGATTTATATTTATTTATATTTACTCCTTATTTGTGTAACCTTAAATAGCTTTGTTATTTTTCTCCATTGTCTGTCTTTTCTGTTGTTAGGGGAAGGTGAGGGGGACGGACAGGAAGGGGAAACATGTTTAAAGGTTGAACAAGAAAAAACAAAAGTAGTTGGCTTAAGACGTTATCCATATACAAGCAGTGCTTTATAAAAACTATAGCCTCCTGACTCTTGACTAACTCTAATCAAATATCATGGCTTCTACTTGGAGCTGTCCGTGTGTGGAAACGATCGAGCTAAATGACTCAGTCTTTGAAAACAGTGGGTGGAAGATCGACTCAGATCCTTCCCTGTGTGTGTAAATTTATAATGTCAAAAATACTCCCCGACACGTGAAAAGGTTCTTCATTCATCATCTGAAAGGAGAAAAAAATAAATCATGTATCATCAGCATAATGTGCTTAGTAATCTTATTCTACACAGTTATCACTCTTCACACTTTAAACAGAGTCAAAGAAAGAAACATGCGTGACTAACTGCAGGCGTCAGAGAAATCAAGTGGAGGAAAAAAGATAAATCTTCACATTGTGCTGGTTAGTTAGAAGTTTGAAGGAGTAATATTTAGTATGGGACTGCAGATTGAATCCAGCTAATCTGTGAAATCTGGTGCAATCCATCTCCTCTCATCAGTTGAGATGAATCTATTTGTCCTACTTGGTCCCTGACAAACTAGATAATAAACTGACTATAGGTTTTAAACTCTGACTTGTGACTCACTGATTGAGTGGGTATACTCTCCTCCTCTGACATGAGGGTAAGTGGTTGGAGCACATTTGCCACATCAAACACACGGTTTGATTAATCCAGCTGGAGCTGCGACGTGTGTTCTCAATTATTGCTTCAAGATGCATTTAAAGACTGTTTCTGGTTCTTTGTAAAACTTCAGCCAAGAACATTTAAACCCAGACTTTAGTGTGTGAGAACTGTAGTTAAAATGGAGAAATCCACTTTGAGATGTAAACTTTTTTACTTTTTTTTTTTTTTTTTTTTAGAGATGATACTCTAAATCTGTGGTTCTCAACTGGTCTGGCCTCAGGACCCAAATCACAACCCAAATTTCTCACATCTTGTTAACCAATCAGATTCATTTAGTTAAAAAATTGTTCAGTTTGGAGCTCAGACGGTCCAAAACATGTGACAGAACAAAGAAACTGAACAAACCAACATGTTTAAAAAAAGCTCTTCATAGACTTTTTGACGCATTTTTTTTTCTCCGAGAGCAGCGTCCTCTTTAAGGTCCCGACCCACCAGTTGAGCACCACTGCACTAAAATACTGTTATAACTCGATGTGCACGGCTTGAAGCATTGCACTCCGATGTGGCTCTCTCATACATATTGCACTCCCCCCCCCCCCAATTAAGTGAGAAAATTAGCTGCCAAATGAAATTGAAATCAACTTATGTGTTAAGCAATGATCAGGGCGAGAGAGAGAGAGAGAGAGGGGGAGAGAGAGGCACGGCAAACTGCACTTGACCGCTCTTGACAACAGCGCCTGCTCCCACCAAATGCACATTGATTAATGAATTAGAATCCCTTATTAGCAAATTGACTGTCTCAGCTGATTATCAAATTCAGTTTCTTTATTAGACACAGCTGCCGCGCCGCTGTACCGATGCTCCGTCTCGCCTCGGTGTGTCTGAGGAGGACACTCAGCGTGAGAGCGGCTCTCATCCTGCCGTCTGAAGGAGTCCTCTGTGAGCCTGTACAATCAGACCCGGACCCGCAGAGGAGCGGACCTCTGACAGCGCTGAGATTCTGAGGGTCTGCTGAGAGCGCGGTCTTCATGTGTGGCTGTAGCGTTACATCGACGTAAAGACTCGGGAACAAATCAGTGTTTTGGTTTATTGTTTTGTTTATGATGCACAGATCATTTGTTAAACAGATTCAACAGATTCTCTTCTGAACTCAGAAGACTTTTTATTTCTGTCCACTTTTTCTGTTGTCAAAATAATCAGGCAGATTTGCGGCTGTGGCTCAGTGGAAGAGTCGCTTGTCTCCCATCTGAATCGCTGGGATTCGATCCCCAGCTCCTGCAGCAACATGATGGTCACTTTACTTAGAAACCTCTACCATCAGTGTGTGAATGTGTAGGTGTGACATGCAGTGTAAAAATGCTTAGAGTAGTCAGAAGACTACTATACAAGCTCCAGTCCATTAACCATTAACCATTGACCATTACTAAAACCTGACTTTAGTTTTGTTGTCTATGACAGTAAATTTAGCAGTTCTGTATTTATATATGAATACAGAGAAGAATGGAAATCAATGGAGGCCGAGAATAGTAATAAAAACGACTTAAAATCTGACATTTTCTTAATATAGAAGCCCGTTTGTGTTACAGTGTTTCAGTTTTTGATCCTAAGCCGCCTCTATCTTTTAGCAGGAACAGTGATAACACACAAGTCATTTATAAAGTGACTTCAGTGGATATCTTCAGGTTTTTTTTTTGCTGTTCCTGCAGCTTCTTCACCCTGATTTAAATATAATTCTGCTAGGAAACAATATTTGCCATCTTTGCAAGAGAGTTGTCAAATTGATTGATAGATTTTTGGTTATCAGGTAACAACAACAAACAGCTTTCATGGTCAGATCACAGAAATTAGATTTTCTTATTGAGTTCTAGTGTAACAAAGCATTTTTAATACTTTTTGTTTTTGCACTTAAAAAGAAACCAACACATAACTTAAGAGTCCATAGGAGTGTGATATTTCAGTTCCAGAGTTTGACCTGGACGTTTTCATTCAGAAGGGAAATCGGCATTTTGCAAACTAAGGGATTGTCGTGAGGAGGCATTTCTTTGGTCACTTGTGCATTCATTGCTGGTATCTTATGCCATTTTTTTGCAAGCTGGGAGTCATATGATGATTTGAACTGATGATAAAACACACAAATAAGGAAACAATCGTCTCATTGACCCCTCAGCTAATGAAATGTTGACCTCAGGCAGCATTCTTTTACATCCACACAGCGGTGCAGGCATCACTGTGGGCCTCACAAATGACCCTGTTCACCCGGGCTGAGCCAGGAGGAAGGAGCCACAACACACACACACACACACACACACACACACACTAGCAGTGGAAGTGAAGTCTGGCCCGGTGGAGCCGATGGATATCTAGCTCCGTGCCTCCAGTGTGCCGGGGAGTGGGGGGGGGGGGAGGGATGAAAAAGTTGACAGTGTGAGAGCGCTGACTGGTTTGCCGGACCACATGGACGGGCCTGTGTAGGGCCATTGTGGCCGATGGCTTTGTCCAGATGGTTCACATACCTTTAGCCGTGCTCTGGGTGAGGAATGTGCTCCCTCGGGACGGATCCCGACCCTGGAAACAAGGGCCAATATAAACACCCATCTCCCATCCCCCGCTGCGGCCCTCACCTCAAATCCTTTTCGATCCCCTGTTGGAGCTGATAATGAGGGTGCGACAGGGAGAAGGCTGAGAGAAAAGTGTCCTGTCACCTTAAAAAAAAAAAAAAATGCAGGTGCTAGAGTTATATTTATCTGTACTTCTGAAGAATGTTTTACCCCATGAGTATTTCTGGATGTTCTGGCAGAATTAAGGGTGACAAAAGTGGTTTGTCACATGATAGTGTCAGGATGCAGCGAGCAGAGGGAAGGCAGTGTGTGTGTGTGTGTGTGCGTGCGTCTGTTTCTGTGTGTGTTCGACTGAGTGTGGGATTATAGCCTGACTAATTACCTTGTAAAATGCCTTTCCTTCCATTTAAAACACAGCAATGCCACAATCCCAATAAACAAGCATTATTCCAAACAACAAAAAAAAAAAAAAAAGCGCCGTGCGAGAGCGCGGCCTGGAACCCTCTGTTCCAGCTGTCTTGTAAACAGCGGTCGTCATGGACGGATGATTTTTGTTCCATTTTTATCAGAGAGCATTTAAAATGTGGGTATTTATATTTTTGCTATCTCTTGTGAGAGAGGAGGGGGGGCGAGAGAATTCCACACAAGTCTGCTCAGCTGTTCTCAAAGATAAGTGTTTATTCAGACATATTTGTACAGCGAAGGAATTAGGAAGTGTTTACAGCACAACTCTGTGCTTGGCTCCGCTTCTTGTCCTTGCTCTCATGGGTTTCAGGTTACTAAACACAGGTATTAAATCTCATTTATCAGTGTTTTTCTACATGAGGGTTTTGATCTCTGACTTTTAGATTCTCTCAACAGCCGGAGCTACATGACAACAGAAATCTAAATCAGACGGAGCATGATTCAGGAGTTGTCTCACTCTTGGCTTGTGATTTCTCCCAACAAGAATAGATATATAGCGAAGGAGAAAACAGTGCAGTCAGTGACATGTGATGCTGGTGTCCCTGCATGCTGCAGTTTAAAAAAAATCCTTCTTTTCTGACTTTGGCTTTCAGGGTTTTTCTCTCCAAAAAAGTTTGCAGACAGCTGCTGTCCCCTGACTGTAGCTTTGTGGCTTTTGCAGAGCTGCTCTCAGTCGAGCTCTGCCAGGGGAAAAAAAGGATAAAAGGGTCATCATTAAAGGCTTTCAAGCAGTGGTTTAATGTGTCTGAAGTGTTTTGATAATTATTTCCCCCTGATCAATACTTATTAAGAGAATAGAAGCTGTTTTATCACAGCTTAAAGGGATAAATGGTTAGCCTTGATCATAAGTGCATACTTGATTTACAGTGTTATTGCATTTTTTTAGACCCTCTAATTTCTGAAATTTTCTAATAACATTTGTTATTTCTTAAGTGTCAAACAGCTGTTTGCAGCGCTGCACTGAGGCGAGCAAAGATGTAAGTAGCTCTGTAGTGAAGCCATTGACAGGATTCAGGTCTAAATCAATCTGTATGATGAAAGAAGATTGGAAAATAGGCTGCAGGTTAAAAATGGCTGCACGCCAGGCAGACTACCGCTTACTCTCCTCCTCCTCCTCCTCCACCTCCACCTTTTTCTCCCTCCTGTGCCGGTATGGAGGCCCGCGCTCCCTTGCACATCTGTCGGCATGTATCCGCCGCTCAATCGCTCTCGCTGGGCCGCGGCGGGTTCCCTAACAGCTCAGTATGGCTCTTCCATTAATCAAAGACACTTCCAGTGTCCCATTACAGAAACACTGCTACTCGGCCTGTCTGAAGCTGACAGCTCGCCAATTCATCTTCTGGGAGGAAGAGAAAAAAAAGCCATTGTGGAACGCCAGTCGCCTTTACCTGTTCAAACGAAGGGCTGTTAAGAGCGCAGGAAGACCCCTCTGAAATTGTTTTCTCTAGGTCAGGCAAACAACAAAAAAGGTAAATTGCTTGTCTCAGGTAACACACAGGGGGAAGTTTGGTGGTGGCAGTGGGGTGCGAGGGGAAGGGGGTGCGGTTGGGTGGAGACGCAGGGTCAGGGACAAAATAAGAGGATGGAGATGTGTTTGTTAAGAAGCTGATTTCAATGAGGCTACAGGGGATGAAATGCAACCAATGCTGTTTACTTGAAACGGTCTAAACGCCGGCGTCCTGACACCGGAGAGGACCCTCTGCAGGGGCCGCCTGCCACTAAGTACATCTGCTTAAACCTGCCTGCTGCCTGAAAACAGCAGGTCAGCCTGTTTACCTCTTCAGAGAACACAGTGAAGGAAAAAGTCAAACTCCAGTTGCATTTTTTTTTTTTGTCCTCCAGTTCTCTGCCTTTTTAACGGACCACCGGTCTTCTTGAGGTGTTAATGAGTTCACTTTACGCACAGATTACACAAAACACTGTGTTCTTTTGTTGAATCTCTTCAGAGCCAAACTTAACAACACGCTGCCATATGCAAAACAGTAAATATAGAATGAATGACAGCACATCCTGTGAGTCAGAGCACGAGCAAACGAGGAGCAAATGTCGAGGCTTTGTGTTGATTCATTCTTGTTCTATCACTAGAACGAGAAGAAATGTCACGGATCATAAGTTAACAAAGCTTTTTTTAATCACATGTTTGTTATAAAAAAACACTTTAACTGATAATAGTCAGCATCAAAAACTTTTCAAATCACAGTTTTTCTTTTTTTCGGCCCTCTGGAGGACTGAAAACTAAAAAAACATGTTTGTTGACGGATTCTTCTCACATGTTTTTTATCGTCTAAAGATGCTCTTGTCACTTGAGTGAGTTATATCCTTCTTGGACACCGAGTGGACATGAAGCTGGAATAACATTCGTGCACTTTAACCCATATTTGAAATTCAAGATCTCAAGTTTATCATCATTCACGAGGCTGAAACTGCATTCAGATTGCACATTATTTGCTCAGATATTGATGTGGAAAACATTGAAAGAAGCTTTAAGCTGTTCTCTCTCCTTGCTCTGCCGTGTGACAAACATGAAGTCAAGCCTTCACTCTGATCTCTTCTTTGACAAAGTCTCATTTTCATAAATCCACTCGTCATTGATGAGAAGTAGAAAACCTTTGGCCCTGATACTGAAGCTTTAGTTTCCCTCTCTCACACACACACACACGATCAATAGTTTGAATCACAGTTTGTGGAAACATGCAGCTGATGCAACAGCTTCCAAAGCCCCGTGTCATCAGAGCAAATATCCAGGAGGTGTAATCAAAAAGATCATGTTGTCCTCAACAACTGAACACAGAGTACACTCAGCAGTGTACTGTGACATCAAAGACGTCCTCCAAAAACCCAGAAAGAAATCCAAACCAGAACTTTAGATTTGAAACAGGAGGCAGGCCAATAGCACGAGGGAGAGACTGCTTTGACATTTGAAGTGGCACGGGGGACTTAATCTGCTCTCACAGTTCAGATGAAGATGTCATGACTAAGTCTTGGTCTTGACCTTGTTTCCTCGTATACATATCCCTGTTATTTATTTTATAGTAGTTTTAAATCGTTAAAATTGAAACTGAAGGCGGTTAAGAAAAAAAAAAAAGAAAAGTGAACTGTGAGAGCCCAGCTGCAGCTCAGGGTGTGTGGTTCAGATCTGGCAGCCGGTTAATCCAACATTTTTTGAGCTTCTTGGACGAAGAGAAAACTCTGCGCTTTGCTCATTTCCTAACAGTTCAGTTTGAAGGCCTCCTTATTAAAGTCCACTCGCTCTTCATAAAGAACACACAGAGAGTTAAAAGTGCCCAATGAGAGAGGACAGCTTGTTCCCTCCCCCCCCCCCAACCCCGCTCGATTTGATTGGCATAATGAGGTGAAGGCTAGTTGGCACAAAGCTGCTCCGGGGGGGCAAATGGAGACATTATTATTTTGTGTGTGTATGTGTGTGTAAAAAAGGGTGTCTTGGCGATTCTCACCCGGGCCCCACTGGGCTATTAATTACCCTCTCTGTAACATGGCATCTGCTGAGACCGGGTGACAGAGCGAGCACTGCCAACATGGGCATCTCTTCTCTCTCTCTCTATCTCTCTCTCGCTCTCTTCTCTCTCTCTCTCTCTCTCTCTTGTCTCCCCGGCAGACCCCAGCTGCAGTCTCGCTCCACGCTTATTGGATTCTATCTACATGTATGATTGATTCAGCACCTGAACTGTGCTTTTCATGACAAGCAGGCCAAACACACAAACAGAAGAAAAAAAAATACACACACACACACACGCGCGCGCACACGCACACAGGCAGCAGAGAAAAGAGAAAAGCAACCCAGCTGGCAGATATTTAACCAACCATGAGACACGCTAAGATGCCCACTCTGATCGAATAGGTTGGGACAATTTCTGAGCAGCTGCTTGAGTTGCTGTTCTGGAAGAAAAAGATAGTTTTCTTACAAAAAAAACCCCAAAAAACTTAGCGTGTGTGTCTGCAGTTGTCTTTTTTGTACCAGATGTAAAAGTAACAGTTTTGATTTGATGAGAGCGAAATCAACCACATACTGGTACTTCTTAAAAAAACAAACACTTTTTCCTTTTTTTTCCCACTGCTGCTTTGTTGGTGGTCCGACTTGACCTTTGTTCACTTTGACTCTGCTGATCTTCAGCTTCACTGACATAGCAGCGCTTTAAACCTTTCAATAAACTTCAGGATTACAAAGTTCCTAATAGACTTTGACAAACATAAAAAGTTCTCATTGACTTATCTGTAAAGCAGTATTATAGGCCACCTTGCCGCAGATAAGCACCTGGTTAAAAAACCCCTATCTGTTATTTGTGTCCGACTTGCAGTTGGTGGTGTTTGCCGGGTTGGAGTCGGACTTTGTTGACTGGCATGGTCCAACGAGGGCACGGACCCTTATACAGGGTTGGCATGCATGCATGTGTGTGTGTGCACAAACACACAAATGAGTGACTTTTATTCAGCCTTTCTATCTCCACTGAGATTGTCAAAGTGTTTGGTACTCCGATTCTTTTCGATTCCATGTGTTTTAAAACGATACAATCTGTTATTTTAATGAGCATTGATCAAGTACCAACTCTTTAAAGAAACATCATCACTCATATTTTGAGCAAAAGCTTGTGCCAGGAAAGGAGAGAGGACCAAGTCAAAGATTGGCAACACATCTTTTGCAATTTAGACAGTGTGCAAAGGGTTTTCTTGTATTTATTTGGAAAATTTAAAACAAAGAAAAATGAATGAATAATTATGAAATTGATACTTATAATAATACAACAATTAGCAATTAGCAGCTTGTTGTTTCACAGTCCAAAGACTGGATTCTAACTGAACAAATAGGCATGTTTTGGTGTTGCCAGGCTTGCTCCACATCCTGTAATCTTTTTGGCTGTACTTTAAGAACACTTAGTTTTTTTTTTCTGGGACTTTTAGGGGGATTTTGGTGAACTCAAGAGCAGTTTAAGCCACTCTGGACCCTGTTGGATATCAACCAGCAGGAATCATTTATGATTACATTAGATTACATAATGCATGACAACTTTTTTTTATCCCCTATCACCCGCCCCTAGTATTTAATGATCCACACACACACACAAACACAGGCTGTACCATTGAACATTTAAAGGTCCTGTTTGTTGTTTAGCTCGTCAGTCCTCCTCCATGTCCGCCCTCCTTCACCACCCCTACACACACACACACACATGCTCAAACACACACACACACACACAAGTGTCTGGTGAGTCACAGCATTAGCCGTCATATCGATTCCCTCCTTTATGCTCTCTCTCTCTAATCTTCCACCGACCATCCAAACCACCACAAGTCGGTGCACCCATCGACAAAAGAATAAATCTGCAAAGTTATTACATTATTTCTTATGTCATTACTTCACAAATACTACAAAACACTGCATTATGTAATCGCTCCAATGCAATAATTCAATTCGTTTGATTCACCTCCTCCCTCCTCCTCCTTCCTCCTGTCTGTTCACACGTCTTAAAGAAAGAAACATTCCCTTCTCATCGTGTCGTATGAAATGATTTTCTACAGCTGACAGCTCTTCCTACATGTGGACAGGTGAGTCCATTATCTGTCACATACTACATTATCAGCTGGCTGTTGTGCCGTGTGATGTGAACCTCGCCGGGGTCGGGGGAAAGTCTGCTCTCGAGTGAAAGGAGCGACCCCGGCTTGACATCCAGACGTTACTATTTCAGTGTTGGAGCCCTCCGGCCAAAAAGCTGTCAGCACATATTTTATCCTTTTGCTCGCACAGTATATTTCCCCCCACCGTCTCTCTCTCCTCTTAGTTTCTTGTTGAAGCGCTTGTTTCACGGTCCACACTCCCTCGACAGTATGTATGTACACTGACCCAATGCTTTGTGTTCTTACAGAGTCTTTACAATCCTTCAATGTGTTTGTGAAATCCTGTTTTGAAAGCAACAAATCTCTTTCTTGCTTTAGTTTTTGCATTTTTACTGTACACTTAACCCAGCTATATCACACTCCTTCACAGTACGCTGCGTCTTAAGAGCACGCAATGTTAGATGTCACTCGCTGTCCACACCGCGTCCGTTAAATATTAGTTTCAGTTTCCCCTTTGCAAGCAGCTTGACGTCTAGTGCTTTTGTGTTAAAGGTGGACAAACAGATATGTGCTGTTGACTCGAAACCACAACACTCAGAGGCCCCGTCAATTTTTCTTTTCTCCAGTGTGCACACAAGTCAAAGCACAACATTTCAATCATGGATGATGTGTGGATGTTATTAATGCACCATTTTTCTCCACTTTGTCAAACAAGCTAACGAGCTCTGTTAAGTGAGGAAAGCAAAAATACAGAAATGTTTACCCTAATACACCAGTATCAGAACAGCGCTACTTCAATACTTGAACAAAATGATCAAAAGTTGGGCTTGTTTGCCTTTAAATATGTCCTAGATTTGTTGCCCTGCAGCTTTAAAACCTCAGATTGACCTTTAGAATCCCCGAATTTACTTGTTAAATAAGTCATTTTCCATTTGCATTTACTTGCTGCATTACACTAACATCATTAGCTGGAATGCCAAACTGGCCCTGCATAAAAAAAATTGTGATGTGGTAAAAAAAAGAAAAAAGAAAAAGGGGGTTGGGTGGGGGAGAGCAGCTGATCGCTTTGTTATTAGTTATATTTCACACACACACACAAACCTAAACTCTCACATGACCCTCCTCTGTGCGGGCAACGGCAACTGATTCAAGCCGACAGAAATTCTTGGCACAGACCGCCCACTCCATTCACTGGCTGCTGTTCAGCTGTCATACTCACTCGCTGAAGTTTTCTCCCCTTTAACAGCGTGTTTGTGCACAGATGAAGGCACTAATGTAAGCTGTGGCAGTCACAGGCAATATGTTTACCCATAGTTGACGACACGTCTGAGGTCAGATATGATGAGAGCGCCTCGTGGCATGCAGCGGCAGAGAAGAAAGAATCAGGTATAAATAAGAAACAGAGCAGGCTGCGCTTACATAATAATACACCAATGATTCCCAAAGTCAGGTTCAGAATCTCGGGGGAATATCACGGGGCTGCCAGAAATAGGAGCAATTGTCATGCTTCATTATCTTTTTTTTTTTTTTGCTTCCTTTTGAGTTGGCTTAGTCTGTAGTAGTCATATTTAATACAGTTCTGCTCCCAAAAGGGGAAGCTTTATTTTATTTCATGAAAGGAAAGTTTGGATCCTAGAAATAGTGTGGTATGCGCTGTAAAGCAGGGGCGTCACACTCTTACCACAAGTAAGAGGGTCCACAGTGAAGGAGTGATAAATGCTCATCGATGCAGCTGGGAGTGTTTACACTGAGCGGAGTTATGAGGGTTGGGACACGGCCGTCGAAGAAATATTGACAGTGAGCCAGTGTTTCTGAGATTAGCAACATTTGGAACAGTTAGTAGTCATAGTTATGGAGCGATCACATGTCATGTGCATGCACTTCTGCATATAGACACCTCATACTTATTTCCACTATTCAGCATGTTGACTGTCAAGTGTACGGTTATAAAACATGATGTTTTTTATTTTACTATATGAAAACATGAAAGTGGAATAAATGCTGTAAATCAAATCTAATCTGGACAATATGTCAAGCTCCAGAGCCTGCCCTGGTTGCTTGTATGTTGGTTTATGTGTTATATATTGTGCACCCCATGCAGACTAATGTCTGGCTCTTATTACTTGGGTGGCCCATCTGTAGTACTAATGTATGCAGGAGAGTCTTGAAGTATGCGTTTGTGCCAAGCGGCAACCCTCTGGTGTTGAAAAATAAATCAGATTTGGAAGTGTTAAAATAGCTGCAGTTCTTGGAGTGTCCACTTGAGGCCTGCTGCAAAAGCCCCAGAAGTCCCATTAACACCCATTTTAAAGATGTAGATTAAACATGTTGACAGCCTGGAATGAAACCCGGGGCGGCTGTGAGGAGGCCTTAGAGTCCAACCCTTAGCCCTTTGGTGCATTTCAATATCCAGTAAAAGCAACAACAAAAACTGGCTCCAAAAATGTATTTTAAAAAAAAAAGAAGGAAAAATAAAAGTGGAATACCTCCAAAAATGAAATTCACAAGATTTTGATTTACAGTCTTAAAGATGATGAAGTTTTCATCATTCTATTAGTTAATATCCTTTTCATTTGGAGGTCGTTTGGCACCAACCGAGGTAAAAGTAGAGATTACTGCGATGTTCTCAACAGTTTGTAAATAATTGTGTAAGTGAATCTAATAATAAAACACACGTTTGAAGCAGTAAAAGAAAACTGATCTATTTAATGAATTAGTGCAAAAGTAGCATATTGTGTTTTCCACATGAGCTTTTTTTTCAAACGTCCACACAGTGTATTGTGTTGTTCAAAAGAGGAAAGTGTGTGTGACTATAAACACTGTACAAAGTCTAGAGCTTGAGAACGCAACATGCTGATCTAGTTTAAAGTACTCGGCGGTCAGGAAAAAGGAAACAAAAACACTCTCCAGTACACCATGGTATTATGAAGTGTACAGGAACATAGAGTATCACTCTGGCAAACAAACACACTGACACACACACTGTCTCTCTCTCTCTCTCTCTCTCTCTCTCTCTCTCCATGAGATGAGAGCGACTTGTTTACTGCAGCCCCGCAGAGCTCCGGCTGGGGCTGTTTGGGATGCCCGTGGGTGCTGTGCAACTCTTGGAAGGCGAACGTGCGCTGAATGACAGTGCAGATGGCCTAGCGCCACCGCTGCCACCTGAACCTCCCCGAGCCGCCCCACAGACACACAACACACACACACACGTACACACAAACACAAACACAAACAGTTCCCGAGGTCAGACACATGAAAACAACCTGCCTGCGGACATCTCCAGTGTCAAAATAAGTTCTGCGATCTTAACCTTTTTAAACTCTTATTTTCCCTCAGCATAGATTCCTGCTAATAATCTCGTGTGTGTCAGTGTGTAGATAAACACACACACACACACATCCACAGCCCCTCTCTGAGACACACAAACACATTTGGCCTGACTCTATCTTTTCTTCCCAGAATGTGATCTGTTGTGCGTTACGAGGCGTACAGTAAATCAATCCCAGTGGCATTGCATAATAGTTTTTCGAGCTGTGTCCAAATACCAAAATAATCACCTTGTCAACTGGTCTGCTCTGGCTCGCTCTGGCTCCAAATAATAAAATCACAAGGTCCCTGTTGCTGTTTCCAGACAAACAGGAGTGTTTACACTGCGCGGAGTTATGAGGTTGGGACACGGCCGTCGAAGAAATATTGACAGTGAGCCAGTATTTCTGCAGATTAGCAACATCTGGACAACAGTTAGTAGTCATAGTTATGGAGCAATCACATGTCATGTGCATGCACTTCTGCATATAGACACCTCATACTTATTTCCACGATTCAGCATGTTGGAGCCTCGCATCTTTGTTTTGCAGAAAACACAAGTCTCTGTTGTGAAATTGCTCAAAGAAGGCCATAATTATACCCGAGCAGATCTTTGTTATGTAGCGTTCTATTTTTTAGCTTCTACAACATAGATCTGTCTTCAGTCTGATTTTTTTTTTTTAAGGTGTGCAGAAAAATAATAAAAGGCAGAATTTTAAAAAAGAGGTATGCAGGACTGTCATCAGCAAAGAGAGCGTGCATATCCACTGTTCTATTTAAAGAGCATAGACAACATAAACATTCATACCGGCCTGTCATACTGACCTGCAGAGTAAAAGCAAAACAGCTGTGACCTGCACTGAACAACACAAGGGAACATCTATATTTATTAATCATGCACCTTGTTTTATCTATAAGCAGTGCTGCTAAATATGTTTGTTTACTCTTGCGAGGAACGTTAAATCTACTTTTTAACTTGATCCATCTATCAATTATGACATTCAACTGCTCTTACAGTTTTCTACAGTACTACCTTTTCCTACCTTTGGAAGTATTTTCATGTAATTTGGATTAGGGATGCCATAATACTAGATTTTTAAAGGAGCAATATGTAAGATTTCTATCAAATCAGCTAACCAACAGGTGTTGCAGCGGGCAAGCAAACTGGTTCAGATAGAACTGATTCTACCCGACCGAAAAAGCCTCTGCATGTTTCTTATGAGCTCCAAATGTGGTAAAATTGGGATAAATATTGGACAGGTAAGAAAGCAGAAAGGTTTCAAGGCTGATGCAGAGCTGGCTAAACACTGAAGCTTCAGTGTCTGCAACATGGCAACCTGCAAGTGCATTGACTTTAGGGACAAGGGGGCGGGGGGAGACAGCTCTCTGCAATGTTTGAATTTGGACTTTAGTACCAGTTTGATGTACTACCTGTCAGAGCCTTGTGGTGCCTCGTTTGATAACTCTTTAATAAAAATAACTCACTGTTGAAATGGCACAAATGCCACATACTGTATTTCAGTTTGGACAGTGCTGTCACTCTTTTGCTTGTGGCAGCTTTTGGATTCAAATATGACTGAAGAACTGAAGCTTCTTCAAAGCTTTGGTACTTCTTTAAAACTGTCAATCATTCAAATGACAGATTTTTTTGTAATTTATTCCTCTAGTGAAGGTTAGCTGTTTTAGTGTTTGCACATTAAGCCTCCTAGAGTCTCAAATATTCTGTGTACTGCCCCAGCAATGATAAACTTCCCATCAAGGTCAAAGTTTGATCCACTCACATCAAACCTGATCTGAACTCTTTCTCCGCTCTCATCCTTCACGCTGCTATCTGCATTTAACCATCTTTCTTATTTTTTATTTTGTGTAGTGAGGTGCCATCACACAGGTTGTTGTTGTCGTCGCTCTGGTTGCGAAACGCAGCTTTTTATTGATGTAACAGGTGCTTAGCTTCGACTGTGGCAGTCAAAATAACACTTCTCCTCCTCTGTTTGGCTTTCAGAATGGAGGCTAAACTTAGACATCTTTGAGGTTTTTCTGTCACTTGATGGAAGGTGATGCCAATGCATAATGCATGAGGAGAGAGGGAAGACTTCGTCTGGCTGCTTTTTATAGACCACCAAAGCTGCTCCTACTGCGCACACACACACACACACACACACACACACTCATGCAGTGACACACACACAAAAGAGCCAACCGTCTCACTCGATGCGATGTAACCTCTCACACATCAAGGCAGCAGGAGCAGAGGAAAAACAGGAATCTAGCAAACTGGCAACATTGTCGAGAAGACGAAGAAGAAAAAAAAAAACCGAAAGAAACAACAAGACGAAAGAGAAATGTTGACGTGCTATTTTCAGACGCCAGCGTCTTTTGATGCACAAAACCGAAAGAGAGGCAGGGGGAAGAGGGAGCAGCGGGGCGGGTGTTTGTCTCAGAGATGGGCTTTAACAGAAATACTTTACATGTGTGATCTTACACGCCCTCCTTTCGTCTTTGTTCCCACCGTTCCAACACTTCAAGTGGAAGTGTCTTTAAGGTCTGTTTGAAATGAGGAAAAAAAGGAGTCATCACACAACGGGGGGAAAGTGGGGATGTCAAATTATTTGCAGGCAAAGCCGTGTTTCCACTTTTTTTTTTTTTGATTGCAGACTTTGCAAACACCATTTGCTGCCCTCAAAAGTGTGGAGTTATTTTCTCCTCATCCCTCTAATCCTTATTTAACCGCGCTGGTTGACTAAGAGCACACTGTCATTTATAGTAATAACCTGGGGGGGAAACTGTGCTTATTCACACTCGCACCTGTGTGCTGCCCTGTTTTTTTTTCTGCACAGTAACAGAGCAGAGTCTAAACTCGGTTTGTCGGGCTGTATCACACGTTTTTCAGTTTGTGCGGCTGATGACTGAGAAAGCGATGTTAGCGTCTTCCAACAACTAAAACTGACTCTTTAAACACATTTTTGTATCTTTGTTTGTTCCATGTTGTGAATCAGTTAATTTCACTCAGCTATTGGATTCTCGCTTTGTGAATATCTGTCCTCAAGTAGGACACTAACAAGTAAGAAAAAAAACGGTTTTCTAAAGTCAAATTTGCTCTCTCCACTCAGGGGGATTTGAACTCCAACCTCAGGGTCATTTTCTGTCTCTTCATTGTCACCTTTTATTGCAAAAAAAAAAGAAAAAAAGAACCTGACTTTGTCAAATAGCAAAGGCACTTCACAGTGAGTGGAGCCTGTAGCAGCAGCAGAGAGGTTGAAATGGCTTCCTGAGTAACGCTGAGGGTATTAGAGAGTGAATCCTACCTTCTAAGCTTTAAGGAGAATCCGGGTATCTAACTGGGATTAGCCTGAAATAGTGTCTGACTGCCCAGGAAGCACAATTAGAAGTTTCTTGGATTATTTCCACCCTCTCTTACCTGAGAAACGACATGAGCTAAGGTAGCGTTCATGCTTGAAGGGGGATTGTGCAAAGGTGGAGAGATGGTTTTAGGAAAATAACGGGTCACTTGTCATAAAATCTATTCATATTAAAGCTTCAGTGAGTAAAGCACAGATTTATAAGGAACATATTTCAGCTAAAAAAATACTCCTAAACCTATTAACTAATGCTTTGCTGTCTATTTGTATTTCCCTATTATGCATAAAAAATATAAAATCACTTAAGTAAATGAATGGAGGAATTTTTGTCTTAATTTTAGAAAAGATTGTGCTGCAGTACGAGCAGTCTTTTAAAGTTGTTGTCCCCTTGCAAAGCTGGAAAAAGGTAACATGCAATGAATTTCATTTTATTTATACTTCCTATATTTCTTCATGCTTATATTCTTTACTAGAGTATAGCTGCAATACACACATTTCCTCCCAAGGTTTAAATAGTTCTCATTCTGTCAGGATGTGATCAAATAGGAAGCTTCATATCTTATCTGATGACATTTGTTTTAATGTATTCAACAAGTTGGATGAGCCTTTCCCTCCATTTGGATGCTCATTTATTAAGACTGCAATGACAAAATAAGTTCCCAAAACCTCTATCAGATGTAACATTTTCCTTTCTCAGTATCCTCGTGGCTAATTTATTCCTCTCATGTCTGAATAAAAAAGGCAAACAGAACGTTTATGTCTTTTACACCTACGCCTCGGTGACAAAAGGACAAATTCATCCAGTGATTCTTTTGTCGTCCATGTCAGAAATGGGATTAGAGGCCTTCAGGAAATATTGGTAATCTTAAACGGAAATGTATTTAAAGTAAAACATATTTCTTAATGGTTATATATTTAAAAACACAAATCTTCATCTGCATGCACACAGCATTGTTAAAGCCTCACAGTAGCTCCCTCAGTGTTGCACTGCGTATATTGGCTGTATGCATCATTCTTCTCTTTGTTACTTAAAATAGGAAACTCTTATTAGAACAGTGACGTTAATGGCAACAAAATGCCGTATGCGGCACCTCTTTGCAACATGTAACATCATCAGAAGAAAGTTTGTGCGATACATCAATTACTGCTGTAGGTTCAGACACCTTCTGTGGGTGAACTGAGACATGACTGATTGGAATTTAATGAAACTTGCAGATATCGTAAATCTTCCTACAAACAACCAGCTGTCAAAGTTTCACTGATCAGATCTTGATGAAAGCTGAAAGAGAAATGATACATGTCACTACCACTGTCTCGTTTACATGTCGCATATGCATCAGTTACACTTGACATGAAGGCTCCTGATTGGCTGAGACAGACACTAGAGTCAGTCAAGCATGTTGTACATGTTAACTGTTGTTCACTGTGCCTTTGTTTTTACACCAGACTACATGATATAGCTTCTTTTTTTTCCCCCTGTCGAGACAGCCTCAGGGCATATTTGGGGGTGGTAGTGTGTGTGATATTATAAATAACACAATGAGGATGAAAGCCAGTGGCACTCCCCCTCCCCATCTCCCTGTCTGTCCTGTTTTTCCTCTTGCCCTGCTACTCATCTATGCTCGACACGAGTGCCTCGGCGTTCGCGTGTGTGGCTTGAATATATATGAACGTCTCCCCGGCGGGGGGACAACGGGGGCTAAGTCATTGATATGTGCGGGAGGACTCAGGATAAACAGCCCACGCCGACCGGTGTTACGCCAGCCTGCCTGATACATTTTGATTGAGCAAAGACTGAGGTGGGGTGGAGGGAAGGTGGGTGGGAGGGCGATGGAATTGGGGAGGCTTAAAAGCAGGGATAAAATGACAGAAAGGGAGATTTTTTTTCACCTGAATCTCCAGACTGACACAAAGTAGACCCACATAAACGTAAAGCACCACACATGGTGCATCTCTGGATGGATGTGTGTGTATCACTGGGTGCTCTGTGAAGGGTTTAGATGAGATGCTATAGCTTCTCCCATCTTTACAAATGTGCATTTTATTCAGTTACGCCTGGACATGATTCTCCTCTTCTCTCCATCCTGATGATCCTTTGTTTCCCTCTCACCCTCTTACTTCTCCTACCACGTTTGCCTCCGTGACATGGTCAGCCCCCTAATGGACTGGAAATTCACATTGGGAAAAAAAAGCCCCCTGTCCCTCCTCTAACGTCTCTCTCTGTCAGGAAGCCAAAATAAGAGGTGGCGGCGGCACACTGCGCCACTTATGGCCACATTAGGATCAGCCACCAAAGTGTCAGCGAGTCGCCTCGTGCATCATTTTGCCTTTGTTTGCCATGACAGGGAGCTGTGTGTGCGCCGATGGTCCTCTTCCACCCTGGGCTTTTATCCCCAAATGGATGTACCATTTGTTGGGCTCTTACTTTGAGAGTGCATTATCCCACTTATACCACAGATCATTTTTCAAACTCAAGTCTTTTTTATTGACCTGCGTTCATAGCGCGACGCTTATTGACCTGCGTTTGCTATTAATGTCACGTTACATGCTGTGTTAGCTGCCTCGTAATTATGCTGGGTGGTTATTTTCCCCACCTGTCTTTGTTTGTATGCAAGTTTCACATTGTAGTTTGATCCATGTCTTGCATATTAAATCAACTGAGTATTGTGCATTATTTATTTTAGATGATGTGTACAGTAAAGTCGGCTAATAATGTGGTCTACTGTATGAATGAAGGCGTTTGTGTGTTTGCACCTGGTGCTCACTGAGAACCAGGATGTTGACAGCTGCATTAACACCTATTTAGCTGAGCATTTTAGCAACTGGAAATTACAACGTGACAGACATAATACATTAATAAAATCAGGAGTTATTACACTATCTTAATATAAGCTTGCACTTTGAATGACATACGATGCAAACAATACCCCTGATTTAAGTTCAAGCATTGAAAGAGCTACTGTGGAAAATGACACTGAAGGTTAGGCCTACCGTCAAGCTCAACTCTCCTAAACAGTGTTTTAAACATAGAAAAATATCTACTACCATCAGAGAGAATAAATGACCAAACAAAGAAACTAAAATGTTGTTTTTTACTTGCATAAAATGTAGGTTACTCGTAGTATTTTGTACTTTGGTGTGTGGTCTTAACTACCAACAAGAATTTGCAGAAATGTCAAAGGTGATAGACAAGCTAAGTTTAAAGCCATTTTAGCCACAAGGCAGTTTAAGGTGCTTTACTCAAGACATCAAAAGTCCTAACAGCCCTGCTAGCTGCATTAAGATTAAAGCCAATAATGTTGCATAGTTTTGGACAGGCAACATCCAATAGTATTGTGGCTAAGTTAATCTGTAATGTAGTTATACACAGGCAGAGTACCACAGGCTAGTTGTTAACTTTGTCAGTCATTTATTGCTAAACAGGATTGATACAAAAAGGCTATTTTCTGGCTTTGTTTGTCTTTAAGTGTTGACATTTTGTGCAACAGGCTAGTGGCTATATGTTCTCTGGTGCTATTGGTAGGCTAAAGTACAATAGGTTGAGGTCTAACTCTGTATGTCATTTGGTGCATTAGCTTATGGTTAACTTTGTTGATAAGTGCTAGTAAGTGGGGTAGAAATGGCTAACCGCCATAAGCTAGTTGGTGACATTGTCATTCATTTAATGCTAGACAGGAAAAAGAAAATGCTCTTGTTTTTCTGTTAGTGCTTGACAGGTAGTGGAATTTGCTAGCAGCTAATCTTGTCTCTCCTAAAGTGGTTTACTAGAAAAGTTTGACAGCTTAGTGGCTAACTGTGCCTGTCATTTAGTGCTTAAATGGCAACATACAATAGGCTTATTGCTAACCCTGTTGGCTAGTGCTAGTTGGGGAAGAAAAGGCTGCTTGCTTGCTAACTTAATTTATTGCTCTACAAGTAGCCTACAACTTGTGAATCACTGAATTTGTCCGTTATTTACTGCTCAACAGTTAGGGTACAATAGTCTGTTGGCTAACTTTTATTATTTAGCTTAATGCCTGACAGGAACCTAGTACTTAAGACTTATCAAACATGCTTTCTGGTGTAGCTACTTGAACTTTTCTGGCTGGAGAACTGACACACTGGGATGAAAATCAGGAAAAGTTACAATTAGCAGATGAGAACCACAAAGTTGATGAATCTCTCTGGTGGGTTTGTCACAAAGAGCAAATATTTAACATGAAAAACATCAGCTGTTGTTGTAATTTTGATATACGCAGCATAGCCTATAATAGCCTAAATTTTGAAGCAGTAAGAAACCTTTGAAGAAGAGGAGGGTTTTTTAATGCACAATGTTTATGGCTTAAATCAGATAGTTAATGTCCTTGAAAACTCTTATGATTACCATCAAACGTCTGATTCCTACATCAGATGCTCCATCATTTGCTACTGAAGTCCAAGCTCTAGCCTTTTCCGTAGCCCTCCCTCCTCCAATTATCAGGTTTTTTTTTTCTTCTGACCAAGAGAACTAATGAACAGCCGCACACACCACATCGCCTCTTTTCTATTTACCACCTCTTATCAATTGCCTCCCTTTATCTTTTAGTGCTTTTTTTCCCCTCTCCATCCTAACCCCCCCCCCCCCCCCCCCACCCCACCCCCCAATCCCTCTCTCCCCAAAGCTTTTATTTACGAACATCATTTCAGGTTATTTTATAGCTCCCTTCACCCATGTAGGATGGAGGGGAAAAATGGAAAAAAATAAAAGATGAAAGGATAGATGAGGATGGAGAACAACGCTCAAGGCTGCTGAGGGAGAAATAGATTATAGGCAAGCAATGAGATTTAAGTGCAAGTCATCAAGCATGGCTCTGCTTGGCTTTCTTTTTTTTTTCTCTTTTTGTCAAATGGTTTGGTGATATAAATGGTGATGTGGGCTGAGGAGGGTATCAGTGTGAGATTTCAAGCAGAGTCATTTGATTTAATGAGCTTTGGCTGTAGGTCCACTGCCTCCGAATCCCAATAATATGAAATCCGGATGACTCAAAGCCATCAAAGGACCATGGAAGTCTGGGGTTATTTTATTTGTTTCATTGTATAGCACCAGTAAATCATCTTATTTTGACTTCTTTAACGGTGTCTGACAACAAGTAGGGGGGCAGGTGGGGGAGCCTGGGTCTTTTATTTCACCAAATGCACTGCTAGTTATGATATATGGCCAGCCAAGTCCAGGGGCAAAATGGGAAAAAAAAAGTTCTGAATTACACGAGGCAAGCTGTTACGGCTCAATAACCCAGGCCTGTAATCGGCTCACATTTCAAACACACACACTCTCATTCAGGCAGCCCCTTGGTTGGCCAGGTTTTTTTTTACGAGGAGGCACACCGCGCGAGGTGATCAGCATATGTTTTGTTGACATAAATTTAAAATTTATGGCTGCTGTCAAAAGTGACTGTTGGACAAAGTCGATTATTAACTGAGTAAATGGCCTGAGAGAGTTTTATGTGAACTTGCTTAATGGCTACAGTCAGTCTGTTTCAAATCATCATCCCTCCCTCACTCCCTGAGCTCCCACCTACCACACACACACACACACACACACACACACTCAGCTACACACACTTTGCATCGTCTTTTTCAGAAGCACAACTTGAAAGCAGACAGTTATGATGGGATTTGAGAACGTGTGAGTGTTTGGAGAGAGGGGTCTACCTATAAACTATATGAGTGAGCTCAGTAAATATGTTTTAGAATCATTTTACATATCATTAAACATTGTTGGAGCTGCAACCAATGCAAGAAATGTACGTGTTTAAAAATGACACAAATGCAGAAATGCAAAAAAAAACTGCAGTTCCTCCAGTGTCCACTTGAGGCTGGCTCCAAACACAACAGAAGTCACATTAACACCAATGTTAAAATGCCCGTTTCTTCTGTAGAAATAAACATGTTTACAGCCTGATCCAAAATAAAAAATAAATGAGTCTGAATAGCTCATGGCTTGATACTCACTGTACAGAGGGTGAATTGTTTATATCTCATCCATTTTGATTTTATTAAGCCTTAGAGTTATGTATAATTAGGGCCGTGGCTGATCCCACTGACAGCTTGGTGTGTTATAGCTGTTTGTTGGGAGTCTAAAGACCCGCCTCAGCTCCGTCTCAGCCGGTTTCTACCAACTGCCTTAAGGTTATGTTGAATTTTGGTACTACTTTTGTATGTTAAACTCATGGACAAAGCCAGGTTGGCAGGTTTTAACACTTTAAAACATAGTCCACAGTGGGAGAATATTCATGTAAGGCACTGTGATTGTTATTGATTAATCATTTTATGTCAGAAAAAAACCGATCCTGAATTAATTTTAAGTTCCATATCAAAGGTTGTCATTGGTGAAGCCATCTGAAAACCCTCCTAAAAAGTCCCAAAACCTCCCTTTAACAGACTGAATGAGGGGAACATGTGCCGTTACTGTTCTGTTCAACATCATCTAATGTGCTGTTTCAGTGCAAAGTGCTAGCTATTGCAGTAAAACTGAACACACTCTCAGCTTGGAACATACACCGGGCACTTTGCTCATCAGCACTATATCCACGATGGGGAAAAACATGGCATTGCTTCCACTTCTCGAGGCTTTAATAAGTCCATCCATACCTTATCAGTGCTCTGTCTGGGGGGCACAATGGTCAGATTGAGGAGGGACACAAAAGGCCTTTGAAAGGCTTTGTGCTTCGTGTGTGTTGTGTTGTGGTTTACCGCTCGCAGGTCTTTTCCCCTTATCGGATTGAAAGTGTGCGAGTACATCAACCTATGATCCTTAAAGGAATGAATCCTGCTTCCCTCCTTTGTCCACTTTGTTGGTCAATTTTGGTGGATAACTCGTTAAAGACAACATTTCCTTAAGCTGTTTTTTATCTGCCTAAAACACCAGGTTTGAATGTCAACCGTTGGTCTGGCATGGAAACGTCGAGGGAATGATTCTAGTTTTGGTATTTTGCAACCAATAATGAGAAAAGAAAACCAGCAAAGAAGAGTCAAATTGCCAGTTTATCCAGCGGCCATTATTGAAGTCGACTAGAATACAATGCAAATGCAAGATCATTTATCCAACTATATGTGTAACAGACAGCAGCTTGAACAAATTTGAGGCTGGATTGCACCGCCTGCTTTTAATTGAATGCAACAAATTCAATATATTCCATCATAGATTGATACCTAACAGTGTTAGGAGAGTTGTTTCCATTTTTAATTGTCTCACTTTTTATCCGTTTCTGGCTTTCAAGTCTACCTCTTTCCTCTTTTAGGGGCATTTGGCATTTATAAAGCCTTTAATTACTCCCTGCTAACCAGAGGTCTGTCATCCTGCCTTTAGTTCCCAGAGTCCCTCCACAAATTCTAACAACCTCAGTGGCCATGACACCTTCATCTTCCCTGCATTTTCACCACTATTCCTGTCAGGTTTCAAGGATTTTTTTTTTTACAGCGATTAATTAATTGTCACAGAAGTCGTCCCAGACTTCATTGCTTAATAATTCCTGCAGCCATTGCCATAAGAAACGCTATAATCTCTCTCCGTCTGTCTCATCCCCGCTCTGTCTCTCTCCTTTCCCCCCTCTCGAGGCACAAAAGAGAGCTGTAAATCAATTTGCATTCGACATCTGACATCAATCAGTCATGTTTTGGGAGAGTGGCACCCCCTCCTCCTCTGCCGCTTTGTTGAGAGACGCCGAGATGGATGGCTGTCATCTCGCCCAAGTTGAGCAGATCTCTTATCAAGGGCATTGTTTCCCCGAGAATGCGTCGTTTTGTCTGCCAGAAGCTCACCTGAATATAGAATCATGCACTTGTACTGTGCAGATTTGAGGTATAGTTTTTCCGCTTTGCATTCAAGCATTATTCTGATCCAGAAACATGCTCACCAACCCAGAGCTTTATCTTCGGCATAAAGTATTATCATTACTGATTTTCCACTGCTTTTTTGCTACCTTGAGTTGACCTGATTGTAGCTTAATATTCAGATAGATTAATTTTTTGAGGCACTGTGTGAAAGGGCAACAGTTCTAAAAGATTAATGCCAAATCCGAAAAAAACATCACAAACTTGACAAACAATCGGGAGAGTCGAGGGTGTGTGCGCCTTTTGTCTATCTCACCCAAGGTGAGGTATTTGAAGATCTCGGGAGGCTTTAAGGCACTGTGGCAGTTGTTTGGCAATTCTTGTCACCTTAATTGCTTTAGAGCACTTTCAGATATCTCTCAAGAATAATACGCTTTGTGCTGAGCCGTGGGGTCTTTGAGGATTTCGTAACAGAGAGAGTCGTGAGGCCAGACTTTGTGTTGTCAGATGTTATTTAGTTACCTAACCTTCAAGGCCTTTCCCACATAATCAAATATTGAACCTTTAGTCTTGTCTGACCTTGTGCACTGAAACTACGTTACCGCCTAATGACTGTCTATTTGGGGACAGACAATTCATTGCCGATCAGATCCAGCTTGGAGCTACACATCACCTTTTTTAGATTAGAGAGAGCGGCAATCAAAAAGTGGCCCATAAATGGTTCATAACACTAAGTAGCTGTCTTGTGTGTTTGCCTGAATAAATCATTGTATTTCTCTTTATGGCTCTTTATCCATCTGCAGCACTTGAGATGGAGGGAGTTGATAATGCCTTTGCTTGAATAGCATCTTGTGATTTACAGCCCCGAGTCATGGTCTGCTGCTCTCTGCAGAGGAAAATGTGTGGTTTGTTGGACGCCCGGTTACACTGATGGTTATTGTTGTGTGCTGATGGTGTGATTGATGGAGTGGGACTTATCCTCCCAGATTTGCAGAAGGACAAACCCTTGTTGTGTTAAAAGTTATTAGTTATGAAGTGCCAAAAGGCAACTTTCTTATGGGACATGGAGATCTATTTAAATCTATTTTCACACATGCACTCTTGAACGTTTCTAGAAAATTTCAGAACAGCCTGTCCCTGAAATCTTCCTGAGTTGCTTGTTCACAAAGATCCCTCAGCTGACGTTTGTCCCTTTTTAAAATGGAGGGAGTGGGGGATCAAAGCTGGCAGACAAAGCGATGGAGTCCAACAATATAATCACAAAATGTTCACTTCAGATCAATGCTACTTCTTCTGTACTGGCTCGGGGTGAATTCTCCAGAATATAATCTTTTTGCCGCGCTCACCAACGGGCTCACCCTTACTACTTGCAGAAATTTTACTAGGGTGCTAGCAGGAAAAAGTTAAGTTAAGTCAAGACAAGAAATGTGTGTGTTTTACGTTTACATTTGCGTCTCACTCCAAAAAGTTTCAGTAAAGTTTTTTGGGACTTTTGTGCATGTGCCGAAACACCATCAGTAACTTGTGTGCACAGTCGAGTTTGCCTGGTTGAAACAAAAAATGTTGAACCGAATCCATTCACTAATATGAGTGCTCTGCTCTCTGTCAACAGGAAGATGCACAGTGGAATCAAGACCTACGGCTGTGAGCTGTGTGGGAAGAGCTTCCTGGACAGCCTCCGTCTACGGATGCATTTGCTGTCTCATTCAGGTAAAGAAAACCAAAACAACCCTTAAACATGTAACCCCTCATACACCGTATACACTGATCTGTGTTGAGGAAGCAGCACCTTTTTGTTGTTATGTTTGTGTTTGCTGTTGATTGTTGGGAACGAGTGACAGAATTTATTTGACTTAACAACACCACATACACCATCATTTACATTTCAGTTCTGATTCCTAACTTACAAGTGGGAAAAAATATATTAAAAAAAAAAAAACAGTTGTGTGAAACTCCTAAAATCTCAAAATGTCAGAGGTGGTTTAGCAGCTACTTAAAGTGCCAACTTCTGAATATGCACACACCTTTTTAATACAATCTTTTTTAGAATTTTACAAGCATGCTGCAGATTTTTCTCTTTTTTTATTCCCCCCCCCCCCCCCCCCCCCCCCCCAAGTGTTTTTTATTTGGTCCCATTCATTTAACGACACATTACGTCACAACTACTTTGATGTCCAAAATCCATCTGCATTTACAGCGACACGCGGCCCTTCCAGTTGGAAGTTTGCCAAAAATTAAATCAGACCTGATGTGATACAGTATCTACGACGTCAAGCAGAGCCAAAGCCAATAAGTACTTAGGATTTCATAAGTACTGACATTAACATGCCAAATTTCCCTGAACAGGCCGACACATTAAAAACATCTCTTAATACAACGCAGAGCCCCCGTTTTAGAAAGATATTAGTCATGTTTAGGTCGTGTTTTAAACAGTGAACCCTACATATTATGACACATTTTATCCCCATATGCCTTTAGTCTCCTCTAGGAGTCGAACAGTGCTGACAGTTCTCAGTTTTCACTCATGAAAAGTCGACTTTGATAGTTGAAATGCGGAAAGCATGCCAATGTTATACACTGACGACTTAAGCTTCATTTTGAATCCCACAGCTGTAGTTAAAACATGATTGTACATGATCGGATTAATTGGATAAATCATCACTTGAAGAATCAGATTTCTGCTCGATGTATGTATTCCTAGTAGATGTCAACTTTGAAAGTTTCCGCAGCGTGAGCTCTGAATGAAGGGACGACCTGCCTTACATCTGCTCTGTCTCTCTATAAATACACTAATTTTACATTTGGGAATGTGGAGCATAACCCAGATTCACTAACTGGTGGATTAAATAACTCTGCTGCCCAGTAGAGCCGAGCAGCTGTGGGAAAACTAAAAGGGAAAAAAAGAGGTGCCTGCATATCATCATCCTGTCATGCTACACCTCTGTGACATTCGAGGTCTGAAAGGCAGCACAAGTCAGAACACAGGACACATTGATTGGTCCTGCCTGACACTGTTACACACACCCCCCCCCAAACTCACACATAGACCCCTGCAGACCCTGTGCATTGAGCCTACTTAGCGCTGCGCTGTTTTAATGGCATGAACCATCTTTTATAGGCAGCAAAGAGCTCCACCGCTCCTAAGGCCCTAAGTGCAGATGGTTTATTGAGACTCTGTTAAAGCCATGGGACCTCTGAGGGAACCCCCTTCTGCACACACACACTCACTCATATAAACACACACACACACACACACACACAGAACTCCAAATCCACATGTTGACGTTGGCCCAGAAATTGAGCCCACTGTTTGGTACCCTGCATGTTTTCCAAAAAAAGGGGGGGGGGGTCTCTAAAGGGTTGTGAATGTCTACTCGGCATTATCGCTGTTGTCACTTTCCGTTCCCCAGAAACACTGTCAGTCGGCAACAAAAAAACGATAATTGCCAGGATCGTTTGTTTGTACATATCTCACGCAAACTTAAACAATGACTGAGATGGCTGCTGACACCCTCGCTCTGTGTTGTGACAAAGATGAATGACAAACTCACACTGTGCGAGTGAACAACGGCTCGGCACACTGCGCAGCGTGTCAAAAAAAAACAAAAAAAGTAGCTCTGAGGAAATATTCACTATTTATTTCAAATTATACCCCATTTTGGCGGTCCCTGCTGCAAACGCACGCTCCCCCTCGTTCTCTCTCGCATGTCAAAGCGGAACAGACTGCGAGCTCAGTCACAGGAAGACATTAGTTTGTCAGTGTTTTGGTGATTGTGTTTCCAACAATGTGAATTTGAGCGCCCTAAAAACAGACTGTGGAGTGACTGAAGCCTCTGTCCTGATTGTTGTATCCTCATCATAATGTGAAATTCAGGGGTTTAAGCAAACATGAAGTCGAGGTTGACTTAAAGTCACAAATGTGTCTTATTTTCAGGGTAGATGGGGATTTTGTTAACTATTATTTTAAGGCATATTTGAAGGGGGGGGGGAAAGGCTGACAGGTGCATTGGTGTTAAGAAGTTCAGTCCAGCTTTTTTTTAGTCTGGATCACTGATGTTCAAAATGTTTTGAAAGGTGACAACATGATTACAGACGTCCCATGACTGGAGCTCTTAATACCCGGAGAAGATTTCCAACACAAAGTAGATCATTTCTATGGTATCAACAGGTTAATAATAACCTACAATTTTGCACCCGTCGTCACGAGGTGAAAACTGTGTTGATGGGAGATCAAATGGAAAAAAAAAAAAAGAGAACACTGAAAAACTCGAGGAAGAACCACACACTCCACCTTGAGAGAGGCAACCGAGCGGAAGATGTGGGCAGTGTATTTTTAGCAACAGTGGCAGCAAGTGCACAAACTTTTTTTTCTTCTTCTCTTGCTTCTTCTTTTCTCCTCCATCCGAGCGGGGCTGTGTTGACGCACGACATCAACCTGCACTGTTACACACATCAGTGTTGATTCATAGCCGCTTTGGTCTGGCGTAAAAAGGCGAGACGAGCGCTTCTGTGGAGACGAGCGACGGTTAGGGAAGAGACAGCGCCGAGGCAAAGCTCTCTTTGATACTTTTTGTTGTCTTTCTTTCTTCGCCCTCATCCACCTCCACCTCCGCCCCGTTTGACTTTCAAGGTTTTTTTTTTCTGGGTCTGACGACGCCGCATCTCGATTTTTTTTTTTTTTATCTGTCTCTTCTCTGTAATGATGACACTTCACCGAGTCCCCAAACCCTCAACCTCAGCCCCCCCCCCCACACACACACACACACACACCACCTCCTCCTCCTCTACTGATGCCGCCATCATCCTTCAGCGCGCTTCAGAGAAGACAGAATATTGGGGAGATGAAGAAGGAGAGTGGAGAGGCTCTTTGGTATGCACAGCGTGTCGTGGATGTGGAGCGTTTCAGACGCTGCCTGCCGCTGCTGCTGCTGCTGCTGCTGCTGCTGCTGCTGCCTCCTCCTCCTGCTCTCCACTCTGTCTCTCTCTCTCTCTCACTCACTGTCTGTCCCTCTATCTGCCTGTCTGTCTGTGCTTGTTGTACAGAGCACTTGGCAGCTGGCCAGTCTGGGCTGCCTGCCACCTCTGAGGGTACAGTATGTACAGTCTACCTTGTGCCAGCTATTTATTTTTTTTCCCTCTCGCCTCGGTCTGTCTCAGTCCTCTCTCCACGTTGTTTTATTTTTTAATCTCCGCCTGACGTTCAGTGTTTGACAGCGTTTGCTGAGCCAAAGCCTGCAGATGGGGGGTTCAAGCAGGGTGGAGAGCTGTGACTCAGCCCCCTTTCGGGTGCGTGTTGAGGTCTCAGACGGTTTCTATTTGCCTACACAATGCAATGTAATAACTTTGACTTATTTAGTTCAAAAAGAAAAAAAAAGATCAGATTTCTTTTTTTTTGTTGCCTCTAAATTTGAAGTTGACATTCAAGGTCCCCGTTCAAGGTTAATGACGCTGGATTTCAGTTTCTTTTTCAAGATTCTCAAAATAATCAAAAGAATCTGTTTATCACAGGAAAACCAAAGATACAATAACAAGATAACGACATCAGCAAGCCGAGCTCTGTTAGAAAAACCACCGGAAATGACTTGTTATCAGTTGAAAACAGAGTCTAATCAAATGTATGAATGTCCTCTTTGGGCTTCCGTACATGTTAAATGTTCGATCGAAACCCCTAATTGTTGCAGTATAGTTTGATTTATGTTGCATAATCGGTTCATCTGCAAATCTCCAAAATGTTTGTTTTTTTTCCAGAAAGAAGGTAAAAGGTTAAAGACTGCACTTTCAAGCTCTAATTAAACTCTTGGCAATGGTTCAAATATTATACAATGATAATTAAAACATCATATTAGAATCAGGTCAGACAAGCAGCTGCAAGCAGACACTCCTGTTTTTTTGTTTTCTGTGTGTTTCTCAGTATGTGTGTATGTGTGTGTAAGACCAATCAAACATGACCAGAGCCAGGAGTTTTGATCTGATTCTCCGTTTGTTTTTCTGAGTGAGTCGTTGCAGCATAATAAGATTACCAATAAGACTCTCGCTGAACGCCGACGTCGCCATCTCTGTTAGCACCAACTTTTCATCTCACTGCCTTTATAGCTTAAGAGTGTTAATCCTCCGTTTACAGTATGTATACACAGTAAAGAGTTCCTGGATTAGCTGACTTTGAGTGTGTGTGTGTGTGTGTGTGTGTGTGTGTGTGTGTGTGTGTGTGTGTGTGTGTGTGTGTGTGTGTGTGTGTGTGTGTGTGTGTGTGTGTGTGTGTGTGTGTGTGTGTGTGTGTAAAATACAGATCTTTATTGAACCACCAGTTACCGAATACTCAACGACAATGTGATGATATATGAAAGCAGATGAGTGGGTCATAATTGTGTTTTTGGTAGCAGTGAAGAAAGAGTTAAAGCAGTAAGCTTGTAATACTCCTCTCTGTTTCCTGCTGTTACTGTTCCACCATGTAAGACACATACTGCACCCGTGTAAAGGAATCACTGACTTCCAGGTGACATTTACAATAATTCTTGCAAATCCTCAAAAGCACTACGAACAGGAAGTCAAAAAAACCTGTTTATAGTCTGCCAACAATACCTGCAGGGTGAATTAACAATATTATTTCCCTACACTTATTGTATCGGCTCGAGCCCAATTAGAAGAAGAAAAACTCTTGTTGCTGACAGTAAAGAATTTTTAACTTGGCCTAAGTGGTTTATTTTGTAAAGTATTCAACGACTGCTGTTCCAATTAGTTTTGGACACATCTGCAGTTAGACTGTACGCGGGTGCAGGTGCCGACACGATGAGCATTTCGGAGGCATGCAAGTGTTTGCCCTGTGCAATAATCACATAAAAGTCGAGATTTGGGACAGTGCTACAAAATAAAAGCATGCAAACTTTTGAACTATGACTTGGGTTTCAGTCACAGGTGTTTTTTAGCCGGCTTTCTCAAAGTTCACCCACAACAGATGTCTTTGAAAGTCCCTACTTTACTGATAGAAACACGACTTTGAATGCTAATCCCCGCTCTCGGGTTATATATTCTAGCACTGTGTGTGCTGATGTGTCAGCCACTTCTTCATCGGTTTGGTATGCCTGTGTTTGGGTTTGTGCGTTAGTCAGCCAGTACAGTGTGTTACCAGAATGTTGTTTGCAGTTCAGAATAGCGTTTTTGGACCAGCGTGATGGGAATAAGTCTGTTTTTTACGACACCTCGGCTGGGCTGGTTAGCGTAGCATTATAGGTTCCCTGCTGGGGGATCTTTTTGGGGTTATGTGCTCAAAAGAAAAAAGCTGGGATAAGAGGTTACATAAAAAATGTTGAGTGCAGAAATAAACGAGTATGTAATTACCTATTTTTAATCTCTCCCACCACACTGAATAAATGCAGAGATAAATCAACAGCACAATGGATTATAAGGCGAGAAACGTACACTGTAAAGAGAAACATTACAATCTATTCTAAGCGTCTGTGCACCTGAGTGCCATTACATTGTGTTAATCTTGTTCTACAGTTTCATTGACCTTAACAGCGAACATTAAGCAACATTATTGTAAAGCTGCCAAGACTCAGCCAAAACTTGTTTCCTGCTGTCTCCGACCAGATGTTCATCTTGGCTGCCTGAAATTTTAAACGCTTTGTTCCAATCTGATCCCAAATCATTGTGGGAGTCAAAATGCCCACGTAAAATGTCCAGAGCGTTTTGTTTTTTTTATACAAGGGGGAGAAATGCAAAGAATTTTGGACGTGAACGCTGCAAAGGCATGAGGGCTGCATTCCCAACTGCTCTTTGTCTGCGTTTTTTCCTATCCGCCGCGGCGTTTGTTTGGCTGTGTGGCTGTCGGCTGGGTCGGCTGTTTTTTTGGCGTCGTGCCGCCCCCCCCCCCCCTTCCCTCACACTGATGACGACATATTTGTGCCGGCAGGTCTGGATGTTCTGCCAGCATTCCAGCATTTATGATCGCTCGCAGATGTGAGTCCAGGAACACACTGTACTGTACCCAAACCCAGAAATTAATGAAACTTGACTGCCTTCCAGGCCGCAAATTCCTAAATGTGTGTGTGTGTGTGTGTTTGACTCAGTGTGTGTGTGTGTGTGTGTGTGTGTATGCATGAGTGAGAAGAGAGGCAAGAGACTCAAGGGAGGGAGGGAGGGAGGGAGGAGTGGCAGCAAGGGGAAAGTGCTATTAAAAGCATGTAGTAGGAAAGAAGTAGATCAGAAAAAAAATAAAAGTATGGTTCAAAAGGTGTTAAGCGGTTTGCATGTAAAATATATATATTTTTTTTACCACAGCTGAGGTTCTGCACTATACAAACACACACACAAAAACTCACACGCACACACACATATATCTTGGCTGTAACACAGGGGTTGCAGATGGAGCAGATAAACAGCAGTAGCTCATTCTTTAGCAGCATAACATCACTCCTTCTCTGCGATGCAAAGCCTCCACATCCCCTGCGTTTTCTTGTAATACTCCCCCCCCCCCCCCCCCCCCACCCCCCCTTTGCCTGTTGATTTACTGTTTTATAACATTTACAGGGATTACAGCTGGAACAATCTCAGCTGTCTTCTGTTACATGAGAGGAGGAAAAGTAGGCAAGCAAGAGGTGACACAGCATAGGGGTCATCTGAGTATACTGTAACATCAGACGTCACTGTCGGCCTGATATTTTTGTTTCCTTGCCAGAGGAGAGGAGGGGGCGGAGGGGGGAGGGGGGACTTGTTAGACCTCTGTCCGGAGTAAATGGGACTTCATTGGAAACGTGTTTCTCTGAGCAGCTGCGCTCCTTAGCCAGGACTCAGTGTACCTGTGCAAAGGGCTTCTTGGAAAAGCAATGTTTTTTTTTTTTTTTTTTTAAGAAATGAAACGTAAAAAATAGGACAGAACAGTTTGTGAGTGATGATCCTCTCTCTGGCTTGACCAGAATGTCTGGGAGTGTACACTCACACTACACTTACCGTGTCCCCAGATGCCGCCTTTGCTCGGCGTGGGTCTACCTGACACCTGCGGCTGCTTTCCTGGAAGAGGCTGTTTGTGTATCAGCTGTTGCTCCTATACTGCGGATAAATGTGTCACCGACTATAAATGCCGTCTCACTATCTAATAATATGTCCCGTAGGATGTTATTGTGGAGTACTTCAAATTACACACAGGTATTAAATGGCACCGGCTGCTGTAGTATGTGAAGCATGTTTTGGCTGCTGTAGGAGCAGCGCTAAGGATATCGATGTTGACTTGTCCATCTTATTATCTAAGAATCAGAACAGTCAACTCCAGGAACTCGTTTAACACCATATACATTACCTTCTGTTTCAAATCATGCAATCAAAGTTTGCCATCAATTAGGATCAGGAGTTTGGCACACACACAAACATATTAGTTTAACGTGCTAATTGATGTGAAATTTGCACATTCAGGCTCCACAACAGATACTCTTCAGTGTTTATTTATTAAACATTCCCTTATCCCCACGACTTGTTTGTGGGGGAAATAACTTGTCCATACTCCGAGCTTTCCTCCAGGGCAATCTTAGATTTTCTTTGTAGCTACACTAGACGAGGGGTTCTCCAACTTTTTCTGCTACGCCCCCTGTTGGAGGAGGAAAAATATTTATTTTTGCTTCTGCAAAGAATTGAAACCTGGACCAAACTACTTGTTGGAATGCATTTCATTTAATTTGTTTCATGTGACACAAAGACAAATATTTAATATATGATTTTTGTATCGCTGGTTCAGCTTCATCAAAACGCTTCTTTTTAAATTGAAGATGCTGGGAGCTCTTAATAAAGTGTGCAGATACTTTTTTAATTCTTAAAATCTGTAATTCTCAGCTTCATCCAAAATCTGATTGTGCCAGAAGGTCACAGTTACCCAGGAGAAAAAAAAAACAGCCTCTTCCTGTTTTTTGTTCAAGCTGATTGTTAAAAATGTGGATTTGACACTAGACGGGGATGTCACTCTACTTGACAATGATCGTGTTTGTCTCTAGTTTCAATTTGAGTGAGGGGATGATTTTTGGTGCTGCAGTGGGAATGCAGCTACAAGACAACGCCTCCTATAAGTATGTAAAACAATGATCAAGATTAATTTCTTTAGAGCATAAAGTTATCAAGTGCATTGTGGCTTTTATAATGTCAGAACTTAAAATAATATGTGATTATAAATCTTTTCATAAGGTAATATGTTCATGCAGGAAACACCTTGTATAGAAAATAAGAAATGCAATTAAAAAGTCATAATTGACTAAAATGTATTATCTGGAAATGCAATAAACACCAAATCATCGGGTAACATTTTTAGCTTCGTAAGATTAGTACATCATATTGAAGCAGGTGGTATGCAGTTAAATCAAACTTTCTTATTTCATGGTCAAAATCCAAAGAATTACCCAGAAAAAAATACTTCAGCAGAATCTCTTTCAGTAAGTAACACAATAAATCATCTGTGCAAGCTCGACTCTTATTTACACAAACTTAAGTCCTCCCTCAAGCATTAAAACGACTAACCAAATAATTCCACGAGTAATCAGCTTTTGTCAAACAAGCAGCTCTGGCAGATTAGTTTGTAATGAAATTACTTCACTCCTTTCCCAGCTCCATGGGTGACACCTGACGCCTGTCAATCAAAAAGTTAGACAAGGAGAGCTCAAAGTTGGCTTCTCTATTTTCAGACAAGAAGAAGGAGAAAAAAAAACCGAGGGATTTGATCTTATTCCTTTTATTACAGGGATATTGCAGCTTTAAATCCTTTTGGTTGCTAAGTAGCGTGTGCCCCTGTGCTCCCTTAATGGGCCTGATTTGGTATTCCGCTCTGATGCCAAGTCTTATTTTTGTATGCGAGACAAAGTGTTTTGATGGAGGGTGATTGCTGAAACGTCTGTGTCTACCAAAGGCTGCTGTTTTTTCCTTTTTTTTTTCTTTCCCTTTTTTGGTGTAGAGTGAGAGTTTTATGGCCTCTCACAGTACAGTACACTTTGTGCCTTCTGCTCAAAACAAGAACACAGTCGATTGAATTTTGGATTCGCTTCATCATCCCTCCCTCCTCCCAGCAGCTTTGTTGTCAGAGAGCAGCGTGTGTGTGTGTGTGTGTGTGTGTGTGTGTGTGTGCGCGCACACACATGTGAGTGTGTGTCTGAGAGAGCAGAATGTGAGTGCTCGCTGTGTGTACTAGATGCACGTGTGCATACGTGTGTATTTATGTGGTGAAAGTCAATTATTGCAAAAGGCTGCCAATTAATTTGCTCTCCTGGAAATTCGAATGATACTAAAGAACTCACACACATCAACACCTGCACACACAACACGCTCACTGGCACACAAACATGCATTAAGCGACACACACGCACACACAAACGCACATGTGTACACTCTGTTTGCCATTAACTTGAAAGGACAGAGAAGATGCTCAGGCTGCAGACATTTGTTTGCTCCGGAGTGTGATGTTAAATTAGGTCGTGTGTGTGCGTGTGTGTGTGTGTTTTGGGGACTGAATAGTGAACATTTCTCAAGGGGGCTAAAGGAGGATCAGGTGGAATAGCTCGGTCTGGTCTCCAGGTATCCTGGGGATGTCTTTTTTTAGTCAAAGGGTCCTTCTGACTGTCTCAGGGCGGCTGCATGACAGAGGTGCAGAGCTGATTGTGCGTCCCTCAGGGCTCTTATCCGGTCACACTCAGTCTTCGGTTTTAAGGCATTCGCCAAGATTTGAGGAAAAAAAAAGAAACCCTTACAATGCCAAAACAAAAAAACAGCTTTTATGTCAAAAGAAGTAGAAGAAGTACAACTTCGCTGCACATCTTCCAAACACCTGGTGTTCAGTACAGCGTGTGTCATATGTGACAAAGCCATCTGGCCTTTAATGCACGTCAAAGTGAACAGTGCATAACAAGGAAGTGTATTTGAAAAATAGTGGCTGCTGTGGTTTGAGTTTTTAAAAAAAGGAAACCAAAGTTTACAGAGGAAAACTTCAGTTATGTAAAGAGTCAAATGCGTGCATGCGAAAGTGTGTATGCTGTGGTACTGGCAAGGTCCAGTTGTGCAGTTGTGTGTAGCAATTAGTGGTATCTGCCACATTTGGACGAGGTGCTGCTATGTGTATCTGGACAGCACATGTGGATAAAAAACCCTGTTTGATTTTTGTCTGCTTCTCTTTGATTATCTGTGTTCAGATACTCACACAGATCATTTTAGTCCCATAATCTTATCTCACTTCTTTCATATTGTGTCACAGTAAGTCTACATGCATGTGCTTTTTCTGTGTGTGGGTGGGTGTGTGTGTGTGTGTGTGTGTGTGTGTGTGTGTGTGTGTGTGTGTGTGTGTGTACTGGGGGGGGGGGGGGGGGGGGGGGGCTTAACAAACACCCCCTCTCCCAAAAGAAAAAAAGCAGTGCCAGCGATGAGAGGTGGGTAGTACAGGGGGGAGATAAGGTTGTGAGAGCAGGAGGCTAAATTTAAATCGTAATTGGCCGACTTCCACAAGCTTGTGGGCATTTTAATGAGTCATAATAACTTCATTTAAAACCAGCTGAGCAGAAAATAGATTGGAGAGGAGCCTGTGGCTAGTATGGATTTGTGTTGCTTTGTGCGAGTGTGTGCACGCGGCGTGCGTGTGCTGTGCCCGACTGTAAAAACCTACAGAGACATGCACACAAACACACACGTACACACACACACACACACACACACACAGTGCGACATGTTTCCGGGACAGCTCACAGAGAGCACTGAGCTGCGTTTCATGCTGTGTTTGTGTGTTGGTAGACCTGAACGACACAATCAACACACCTTTTAATGTGGGGACAGTGACAGTGTTTGTCAGACACGTGTGAAACTTATTAAGCAGCAACCAATTTAAAAAAAATAATGACAAGTATGAGGATGGGAATAAAAAGAAAAAAAATTATTAATCCCAGCAGCATCCATCTTCAATTTAAAAGTCAAATACACAATCATCCTTGCGATGTTACATTGTAAATGTAGTTCGGGAAAGTGAGGCTGTTTTTGTTTTGCTTTAAGTAAGTCAGTAAAGTGTATTTGATGAAACACTTTTCACAGTAAAGGTAATAACAGCAGCAGGTCATTGATATACCCTGGTGCCTGATCATGCAGGACATTATTGACACAATCTTAAAATGCATCCTGACTTTTATTGGAAGCCAAGGTAGAGAAGATAAGGTTGGTGTTATATGAGTGTATCTGCTGCACCTTCTTAACACCCGTGCAGCAGCAGTTTGTATCAATTGAAGAAGGTCAAGGGAAAGAACTTATGGAGGAGGGAGAGGATACAGTCGAGCTGGATACAAAAGCATGAATTAGCATCTCTGACTTCGCTTGTGAGACGACAGATTTCAGTTTGGCTGTGTTTTCTGAAGTGAAAGAAACATGAACGGGTTAATGATTTGATGTGTTCAAACATATCAAACAGCATTTCCTGGTTCAAAAGATTTTGGAGATTTGATTTCAGGGAAGCTGAAAGGAATCCAACAGGCTCGGCAACATCGGAGGCAACGCTATCGGAGGCAACGCTATCGGAGGCAACGATAGGAACCTCAGTAAATCAGTATTTATTATGATGATTATAACTACTCATTATCATTTCTTTTAAACAAGTGGTTCTCAACCGGTTGAGCCTTGAGATCCACCACCTTTCACGAGGCTTGTTCAAGTTTTGCCTTTCATTGCACAAGTCTTACATTCATGAATAGCACTTACTGAAACAAAATAGAGAACAGGTTCGTGTGAGAAATATGAATGAACACTTCAGTGGGTTGGAATATAAACTTCTTGCCCTCTGCCACAGTTTTTCTGTTTCCTCTGAAATTATTCAGAATGCCATCTATGGTTATGGAGTTAAAGCATTAGGGAACACACTTCTACCCTGGGGCAGAGTGTACTCTACGTGTCAATGAATAAAATAGTGATTGGAATATCTGAATGATCTGTACAGCACAATCTGTCAAAGTACAATTTCTGAATAAGTTAGTTATTTCACATGTGATTGTAGACTCTGTCACAGCCACAGACCTTTGTAGTGTAGTGTGTTTTTAAACCCCTGTGTTAAACGTCCTGTCCGAGCGTGGTGTGTGTGTGTGTGTGTGTGTGTGTGTGTGTGTTGTGAACTGCCCGGTCTGCTGTGAGCTCTGCTGCAGCTCCACAGCTGTCGGCCTGCTGAACACATCCTGTCGCATCGAATCAGAGCATCCTCGACCGACCCTCGTTCCCTGAGTTATTGTTCCCATCATCTTCTCATAAGCCCGGACGGACAGGAGTCACACCTTATTCCATGACACAGACAAAGCGTGTGACCTGCGATGGGAAAAAAAAACAAAAAAAAAAAACAGCAGAACCCCTGTTTCCTGTTTGCATGCAGAAAAATGCCTCGGATTTCTGCGGCATAATGCCCCCACAGTTCAACATTGTTCTGGTAACGATATAACAGTGTGTCATACATTCACGCTGGCTATTAGATTTGCACTACGGCTTGTCGCAGTCTCTGTAATGAGCCCCCGGTATGCACCGACATCGGCAAGAATGGACGTCAGCTGATCAAACCTGACAGCACTTTCATTGTGTCATGACAGTGTGTGTAATTAGTCAGGTTTTACACGAGTGTGGACAGTCACACACACACACACACACACACACACACACACATTTACGCTCACATGATCCAACCAGTTGTTTTTCTATTAAATTATCCACCTTCTTGTGCACAAGGCTTCAAATCAGCGCCGTATTGAGACGCTGGTATGTTAAATAAATCGCCTGACGGATGGTTTTTGTTTTCTGTGTATCTGAACAGCACCACGCGACTGACTGTTCTAAATGAACAATTATCGAGCACGTGTGTCATTTTCTTTGCCCGAAACAGTCAGCAAAACTCTCAAATCTTTTTTTTTTTTTTTTTTTTGGCTTTGCCATGTCTTGTATTATTTAATAAAATCCAAGACTTCCACTCATTCTTTTGACAGTTTGCTCCAGATTCGCTCTAGCATCATGAAATGCCTTTTATACATTTCAATGAAATGTCACTATGGGGTTTTTTTTCCCAGAGATCTAGATTTTGTTGAAGTCCCGACTGGGAAAACAGAGTGGTGCGTGTGGGGGGGGGTGGGGGGGGGGGGGGATTGTTTGTGACACAAATGGTTATAAAAGTAAATATTCTCTCCGGCAAGACCTTTTCATTGCATTATGTAAGTTGGCCAATAGCTCTGGGAAAGTTTTTAGATCAATTTCGCAGCGCAGATTAGAAAGCTATGAATCCCATTTATGGAAGAGCTCCCTCATGAAATGCTCTTTGAAACTTTTATATTTTCGGATGAAGAGAGAATGAACCCGGCTAAGCAAAGATCTGCCGACGGCACTTTCATGTTTCGGGGGGGGGGGGAGAGAAAAAGAAAGCAAGAGAAAGCAAAGGGAGACGGAGCGAGCGAGCGAGCGAGGCAGAGGGAGAAGATAAAAGCACTCCCAAAGCCATCTGGAAGTAGCCAGGACACACAAGGATTGCTTTTATGCTGCTAATTCCACTGGGAGGTGCGACATAAAAGCCAAGCATGGATATTGTGTTATAACTGTTGAAAACAAGCAAGTGTCCATGGAATACTAATATAGCCGGTCAGAGGGGGAGAGCACTTCAATCTTGGAGTAAACAGGCTTTTTGGACGGACCCCCAGAGGATTTTGGGAGGGTTGGGGGGGGGGGGGGGGCAGAGGGTGTATTGATTTGCAACTATTAGATTGACTCTCTTGCAGACAGTTTTTTTAAACACTCTGTGCAGACTTCCAGGTTGCCAAACATCTGTGCAGACTTTTCATTTTGATAAGCTATCTACATGCTGGAAGAACACTGCTCATACTTCTTCAAATCACTCTTTTTGTAGTTAAATATTTGAGAAAGAGTCTACGGACGTGCTCACTTCGACTCAGGACAGAGATTTAATTTGAATCTTTCTCCTTGTTTTCTTGTCGTCTCTGAACTATTTGTAGTCATCCTTCTCTGTTTTTTCTCGTATAAAACAAAAGAAGAAAAACCTTCTTCAACCGTGATTCAGAAGACATTCTTGGTTCTTATCTTTCTTTAAACAACATGACGAGATGTATCCTCTCAGTCCCACCGTTTGTTTCCTGGGCTGTAAACAGATGCACCAGTTTGTTGACTCGAGCGGTCAATACCAATGTGGGTTTTCAAACAACTCTGAGACCTGTCATGAACTGTTTAAAAAAGATGTAGCCACAACAATGTCACCCATTGGTTTGTAGAGAAGTGCATTTTGGCTGTTACCAAGTTTTTTTTTTTCTTCTGTTGAGCCTATAGTGACCATAATGGAGGACACACGTTTTATCCTGATTGGCTGGTCGATGTGGTTGAGACATATCAATCAGAAGGTAGCATCCGCCCCAAAGCGTACCCTCCTTCAGTGTCAGTTCTACTCTGTGGACTGTACGCTGAGGTGATAAGCAGGGTCATCTTCTCATGGAGATTTATCAAATCTGACTTCTTTTTGAAGCCAGTGGAGGTGGCCATTAAAAAAAAAAACACGTTTAGGACAAACCTGCTTATTTGATTATTTGTGTTTTCTCAATGCGACTGTGGTTTTCTTTGCAGGTAGAAGTCACAACTAAGCTTTGTTTCTTTGTTATTTTTAGTGCATTTGTCGTCCCAGTTGGAAGTTTACTTGTATAACAAGCAAAACATTGAAAATTGGAATATGACAGGGTTTTTTTTCGCATTCACATTTTCATATTTTATCGCAAACTTTTTATTGTACAATTTTGCATGACTTTAATTATTATTTTAAAACCAACTTTCAGCCACCCACCCCCTACAGTTCTCCCAAGGACCCCTAGGGGTACTAGAAGTGCAATAAAGACAGCACTGACCTACGGGACCTCAATTACTGAACCCAAAGTTGCCGCTACAGGTGTCACCAAATCAAACAAATTACTCCTATTGAGATTTGCAGAGGCAGACGGCACATTCAGGAAGCATGAATCATTACTAAAGGTTGCATTGACTGTAAGTATTTAAGGATGCTTAAAAAAAACAACACGATAAAGTGAACAAACCCGTTTTATTGTGTCACTGTGGGTCATGTTGGTTCACACAGGCCTCATGCAGTCTGTGCAGAGTTTGACATTTCCTTCTTCTTAAGTTATGATGTCTATATTAACTGAACCAGTTTGCTCGATTAACTAACTCAAAGGAGAACTGCCTTTAAATGAAGGCAGTGAAAGTTTGTTTAAAAAAAAAGAAAAGTTCCTTCCCTTTATGAGATGTCCACTAAATATATAAACACATCTCTGTGGGTTAAACGGAGAGACATGAAGAGCACAAAGACATAATGAGTGCACTCAGTGTGACAACAGCGGCAGTACGGATGTTTCTGTCAAACTGTCGCCTACTTTCACTCTTACACAAACCTTTGAAATGTTGCATAAAATTCTCTGTTAACCGGAGCGTTTCCATCACTTTTCTTAAACATCAAGAAACACATCCAGTTTAAAAAAAAAAAAAAAGAAGTGGAAGTGTCTCGCCCTGATCTCTCTCACAGCTTGTGGCACTGTTTAACACGAGTCATGAAAGTTTCATCTCAAAAAAGGTTTTCGATTTTTACAAGAAAACTCAACTGAGTGAATCTGAATGCAGCGTCAAGTAAATGCGTGTTTAATAGATTCCTGAGTCAAATTCATTAGAGTGACTTAAAAGTGTTCAGAACGTCAAATTACTGCAGGGTTGTCGACACACTGAAAAACACAAATACATTATATAATGTGACATTAATTACAAACTGGCAGATAAAGTGACAAAAATGCAAAACGTATCCAAGAAGAAAAGGGATTTGTTTAAAGTATTGATAAAAAGAGCTGAGTGGTGGTTAACCTGTGCTCGCTCTTCTGTAATATATTGCTACTTAAAGCTCCAGTCAGGAGTATTGAGTTGGATTTTTTTTAAAACTGAAAAAGGCAGATGCCTCTCTGTAACCTGAGAATGCAAACAAGACTATCAGCGACAGAATTTATCATTTTTATGTTATTATTTTTTAATAACAGCTGCTAGGGGGTTAGGTGACAGACGTGAAGAGTAACAGCACGCTGCAGAGGAAAAACTTTGTTTTAAGTGTCCGCAGCAAAGAGTTATTTGCAAAGATTAAAAAAAAAAAAAGATGCTCCACTTTGTCCACAGGGGGCGCCACAACGGACAAGGAGCTTTAATATAACTTCATTGGAGACTAATAGGTAAAAGTTTGAATTAAAAACATGTTCAAAGCTCCTGTGGGGAACTTTTGTATCTCTTTGCTGATTTTGTCCTGTATATGTGTAGATCATGTTTTCAGATGAGAAATGTCACCCTGATATCTTTTAGCAGATCTCTCATTGTGACAACAGAAAAGCCAAACAAGTCCTGTAGTTTCTTCAGTCTGCTGCAAATGGTCTCATCTGACTCCGACCCCCAGGCAGCTGATTCAGGCAGTAAAACATCTTTAATAGAAATATTCCATCTTCTCGATGGATGGTCTCGTTTTGTTTCTGTAGATCATTAAGAGGCATTAGTATTAATTTCAGTCTGTTTTGTAGCCAGCTAAAAACTCCTCACGGGAGCTTTAATGTTTTTTAACTTGTTGCTTTTTTTTAATAAAATGAATAAAAGTAATGAAATACAATGTTCACCCTGCAAAGATTGTCATTGCTCATTACACAACAAGATGACAGAAGGAAAAGAGAAGGGAAAAAATCCTTCATACACAGAGAGAGAGAGAGAGAGAGACAGGGGAGGACAGGCGAACTCTTTGAACCGTACAGTCACCATTTGGCCTATTTCTGCCTCAGCTGATTGTAACTCCCCTCCACCACCACCACCACCACCTCCGACCGCACACTTATATACACACACTTCCCCGCTTTTGGCAGCCTGCCAAGAGCTGTCATTGCCTCTACAGTATCAGTTCTGCTGTATCTATATCCAGAGCTGTGTGAGGCCCTTACACACACACATATACACACACATACACACACACATACACACACACGGTGAAGAGTGTGCAGGAAGAAGAGGCAAATCATTAAATACAAACTGCTGCAAAAAGTCCTTTCAGTTACAAGTGGGGAATTATTAACTTGAGTGCTTTTTTAAAGGAACCTTCAGCAGATTTTTTTTACATTTAAAACGCCGTTTACAGGTTGTTTTTTTTAAACACATTTTAGAGTTTTTAAAACTGTTGACATCCGGATGTTCTTCTTTCAAACTATTACACATTTGAGTCGTGAATCTGTTTCTACTTGTCTGTTCTCTTTTCAGGACTCTCTGTGTCCATGTATAATACAGCATGCATGCCGTAAGCGATGTCTTCCCACTTTATTGTAGCTCAAAATGAAAGCAGCTGATGAAGGCAGCCAGAAAAGCTGAGCTCAGTCTCCCATAAATGATAACTAATTGCTTCTCAATGTCATCTGTGCTGTGGGTCTAGCCCAAATCTGAACATGGGGATTTTCTTCCTCCCTTTTTTTTTTTTGACTTTACTCACCATATAATATCCTCACCCTGACACCCTATTTGTGGTAAAAAAAAACAGATGACTTCATGGAAAAGACTGAGTAACCTCTGCATGGTGTCATTTGGCAGATAAAGCGGGCTTGATGACTGGGATATCTGAGGGTTTTTTTTTTTCGAGGTGCGTTTATTCCCCTAAATAGCTCTTGTTGTGAGATTTCCCTAATTGATCCGATTTGCCCGTTTGAAGTCAGCATTTATAGCGTTTTACGTGGAAGATTTAACAGGGTGGAGGAGAGGATTTTTGGAATCGAACAAAATAAACAAGTTTGTAAATCATTGCACCTGAGCGCAGTAAAAAAAAAAAAAAAGCACAAAAGCTGAATGTTTGAAGAGTTTCCTTTTTGTTTAAGTTTTGGAAATCCCATCGACTGCAGCGACATGTTGTTTCTGTTGGGCTCAGCTCGGCCTCTTTCCTACCTGAAACTGACTCATATTAACATTTGTTAAGTGATGTTGTCATCTTAACTAAGTATAAGGGATGTTCCTAGCCACTATCAATTGATCCAGACAGAGTTAGACCACAGCATCTGCAGGTAAACGATGCATCAAATTGGTTTGCAGAGTGTGGCTCATGTTAGCATTGCTAGCACCGTCAGCATTAGGTTCTCCTTGGAGGTCCACATCCACAAGCCTGTGCTACTTACACATTGCTCCTTTCGATATGCCATTGCAAAATGTCACAGCTACATACAACTTTATCTCCTCTTTTTAAGATTAAAATACTGCAGCTATAACATGCCGTCTGTCCACTGTGCTGGTTTACATCTGGGCAGTAGAGCAAGGAGAGAAGGGGTTGCTGTCTTACTACTAAGACACAAAATGTAACCTGTATGTTAGCCTGCACATAGTCTTGTTATTGGTAATTTGTTTTACTGACTACATGCACATCCCTAGTCTTGACAGCCGTAACATCCGATGTATAAGAAGCACTTTTAACACCTTTTTTTTTTTCTTAAAAAGTTGGCTGCGTCCAAGATACCAGCACGACCAATATCCCGGTGTAAAATGCTGAGTAATGCAACGTCATGACCGGAAGTGCAGCTTAACACCATCACCCATTGCACGCTATCTGAAAATGTGCCTCTTTTCATTGTGCAGCAAATTCTCTGTGCAAAGCATGCTGGGATAGATAGCAACACAGTGGCAACACGTTTCAGCAGCTTTTTTCCCTCATTGGGTCATAATGATGCCTTCAAAGAAAACGGTGGTGTATAAACCTTGTGGAGTTCTGGTTTGATTGAAAAGACATTGTGGACTTTGCTTGACCCACTTTGATTTCTTCATGGGCTTTGTATGCCTTTATTTTTTAAATGTAGGACAGAGCATAGAGGTCTACAGCCTCCGTACATGTGGTGCACGCACTCACCTCTGGCTACCAGCGCCCCCTGCTTAACACATTTTAAAATCTTTTTATTCCCTCTTTCATTGTGCCGTGTTTCCAGATTTTCCTCCAAGACTATTTAATTCCTGCCAACTTTCACTCTGAGAATGAACCAAAAGGCCTGACGCTGTCCAACTCTGTCCTGTTTTGAAGTGTCCCTGAGTGTTTCTGTGCCAGTTTTCACTCTTCCCTCCTTTTTTTTTTTTCTTTCTTTGTCACAGTTTTACTGCCCGTGTGACCACTGTATTCCCTGCTTTCCACTCAGGCCTTGTGACTCCAGCCTTAATAAAGTCAGCATTGCCTTTGACAACGTGTGACTTGAAAGCAGGAAATAATGGGCCCTAAACACTAAATCTTTACAGGTTATTGACCTGGGGAAAGAGAGGGAGGGTGGGTGTGTATGTGGGAGGGGGGCAAATCCAACAACTGCTGCCATGATTTCTCTGCTCATGTGGACATTTCGGTGAGCAAAGATGGAGAGATTTGACAGCAGAATGAAAAGGTTTTGTAATCCAGTAGAGAAAAAAAAACCTCCAACAAGAATAATTATGCCAACATGACACTGTGTGAATACATTGTGTGTCCAACATGCTGGTTTTTAATGAGCAGGAGCTATGTGTCTGTTACTCTGCAAAAAATGCCAGAGACTGCCTTGGCTGTTCCTTTAGTTTCACTCTCCAGCAATCCTTGGCAGTCCTGGTTTCCTGCTACTGCAGAGAAATGAAATAAAAAGCAGTGCGCAACAAGTGTTGCTCGTGTGTCTAGATTTGGTGCAATCACCTTAAACCTCAATCCCCCCCTCCCCCTCCGCCCCCCAGGCAGCAAACGGCAGCCAAAATGAGTTTTCCTGCCCCGATCCAGCAGCACATCTCATCCCTTCCTCTCTTGAACTATAAATGCATTTACAGCACTGTAAAGAGGATGTCAATTGCCGGATTCCCAGCAGCTGGCAGGGCAACAGTCTGCAGTGGTCACAGGGGTAAGGGTTCAAATGGTGGTCAGAGTCTCATGGTTAGTCTGTCTTATGTCCCAGTACACATACAATGAAGCTAATAATTTATGGAAATGAGCTCTGTGTCTTTCTAGTTAAGAGGCCTAACGCTGAAGATGTCCGTTTGTTCCAGCAATCTGTTGCAGGGGAAGATTTCCACCTTTCTGTTTTCTGTAGAATAAGGGACAGATTGTTGTGCTCCCCAGAGGATAAAGTAACACTTTTTGAGTTGTGGAGCTCGGGTGGGAATTGGCAAAGCTTGACTGGAAATGAAAAATGTGCATAGATATTATTGTTGAGCTTGGATGAATCTCAGGAACAAGCTGATGACGCATTTCAAAATATTGCAAAAGTTCATAAAATTGTTAAATACAGAGTGCATTTATGTTCTAAAGATGATAAACCGTCGCCATGGCGATGACTTGTTGCTCTTGCCTTTAGTGAAGCCTTAGTTCAAACTTGTTTAGCCCCATTACCACAAGGATTTAAACAGTCAACCATTTGGTTTACAATCTGTGGAACTGATCTTTGCTGCCGTATAAGACATAAATTGCAGGTATTTAGTTTTATTATTTGTATACAGATCCTTAACTATCAATCATTTCCAAACACTTTTTTTTAAAATACGTGTTTGCAGCAGACACTCCCCGGACTCAGTGTACATTAAAATAAAGATTCAGCATTGCTGTGAGGTTGTTTGAGAAGTTTCCAGCTTCTGTTTCATGTCAAACTGCTTTTGGAAAGCCGTAGTTCAGTAACGGAGCTGGTTGAAGTTTTTTGTAAAGGAGGCCAACAGGCTGAGACCCAGCTCGGAGCTCCATGAGGTGAATTAAAGAGGCAAAGCAGAGGAGAAATCTGTGTTTAAAAGTCATTAGAGCAGCTAAAAAGGTAGTGTTGAAAACCCTTTGGGCTTAGTTTGAAAAGATTTTACACAGTACAGGACAGTACAGTATAAAAAGCCTGTTGTCAGTCAGATGTAGAACAGCAGAATCTCTCGTATCTCGTGGTTTGTCTTCTGGCTAAATGTCTTAAAATCTGGTTATTAATTAACTCACTGCAGCACTGGACTTACTAGTTAATCTCGACTGACCTTTAACTGTATCAGGAAGATTAGCTCAGGTCACTCTGACATCCAAAATCAGTTCTCGTATCAGGTGTTGTTTTTGATGAGATCGATAATTACCGCGCATTATCTGATACCCCATAGTCAAACCTCGATATCTGCACATACAGGAGATATCTGTCAATTATCTGTCAGTCACACATTGAATTATGTGCTCATGTCTTGAGGAGTTTTTACTGCCTGTGCATGAGTCTCTTGTGGCTCAAAAACAATCTGATGAACTCTCTGAAGTGACAGACTTGAGTCAGCATCAAAAGGGTCTGATGAATACAAATGTGAAAAAGCAAATATGTGGAGGTGTCAGAACGATGAGAGTTCACAAGACTTTCTTGGGAAATTGCTTTAGAGGCTTCATTAGTGTGTGATAATATACCACACCTTGTGTTTTGGACGCACTGTTGGCAGCCAGGGTGAATTGTGGGTAATGACGTAGCCAGGTTAAAAAGCCAAAAAATAACAATGCAAAAATGAAAAAGGGCAACATTTTGGGTTTCTAATGGAACAATTTGAAGTTTTAGACGTACCGTTGACAGCCAGGTTGCATTGTAGGAAATGTAGAAGCCAGGTTTTGAAAAAAAGGAAGTCGAATGTGCTCATCTAAAATGACAACATCTGGTCAATCTGCTGCATTCATTGATATTTCTTAACCTGTAAATGACAATTCAATACAACAGTCCTTTATCTCTGTTGCCGTCTCCAATGACGTTCAAATGTTACTGTTCACTTTGTAGGAAGTGCTGCACAATTCATTGAGTCAAATCTCCAAAATGCATTTACACAATTAATGTTATTTGATAAAAAAAATAACTAAATCTAAACTCCCAATGATAAAATCTTAGATAGGCTCTGTAGTCTTTCTAAGTAAGCCTTGTTTTGCAACTGAATGTCACTGCCTGATAGCTTCAATTCTTTGTATTCTACTTCAGTGATGCTGCTTTTTTTTTTTTTTATCATACCCAAATATTGATGTTTCTTCAGTATTCTTTGTTGTACTTTGTCTGTATGAGGAACCACAGGCTGCTCTAATACTTTAACATGAGTCCTGTGTCGGTGTCGTCAAAGCTCCACGTTGCACCATTCATTCCCAAATATTGGACACGTTTATTAAGACTGATAATAAAGTTAATCTGGAGTTTGTTGTATTTGATCAAGGCTTCCATCAACAGACTTTGGAAGACTCCAGCTGCAGTAGGTCACTCACGTCAGCGTGTATTTCTTCTGAAGCCCACCCACCCCTTGTCCAGCCAGCATCTATTAATACCAGGCCCCCGAGGCCTGTGAGAAATGGTCCACTTTGGCATTTTAGAGCAGCCTAACTCACTTCCTGCCTCTTCACACCAGGAGAGCCCCGGGTGGTTCCTCTATGCGTCCAGCTCTTGTTTCCTTCCCTGCACTTCTTCACACATATCCTTGTACACACATGTACACACATATACACACATCCAGCCACTGCCCTGAAGATATGCGGTGCGGCTGTGGCCTGCAGGAGTTGCGGGGATGCATGTCTAAGCCTCATTTTCTCCTTCTCTTTTTCAAAACAGAGGGGGGTTGGTAAGCAAAGCTGAAAACACATGGCACCTTTGACCTCTTGGGTTAGCCATAGAGGAGGGGGGGGGGGGGGGCGGACAGGGTTCGGCGAGGGTGGGGGTCTTGTGAAAGACTTGGTCAGTGTCTGGCAACAGCAGAGCAATTGCAGCTACCAGATAGTGAGATATATGGCTGAGTGTGTTGTCACATCAGGGTATGTTTTTACAACCTAGATCTTATAATCCATCACTCCTAGGACTTGTGATAACATTATATTTACTATCTACTTTCTACAGAGAAAAGGGATATGATGCTACTTACCATTTTGATGTCAGAGACCACAGGGCCTTTAAAAAAGCATCAAACATCAGACGACAGCAATACATTGTAAAGCCTCCTAACTCCCCTGGTTGTGATTTAGTTTGTCCTTTTTTTTGCTGCTAGGAAAGATGAACAAAACTTTAAGATAAAGCCTTGTGCTTTCTGTTTTAAATGGGACTAAATCCAAAATTTAAATGCTTCATACTGTGCAAAACTACAAGCTTTTAATCTACAGCCGTGCTAGCAGCTCCAAAATGTTCCTACAAAAAAAGTTAACTTGTTTTATTATTGCTAATCTAGTTTAGCACATTTACATGTTTTCAGTTATTGGATAATTAACTTAATACAAAGTACAGCTGATTCTTTGACTCGATTATGATTTCAGATTAATACAAGCGGCACATAAATTGTTGCTACTCATCCTCTAGGGAGCATGAATGAAGCATAAAAATCTTAACCAAATCCCCACCAAGTAGTTTTAAGACCTTTAACACCAAACCAAAAACGTCAACCACATTGTGACACTAGTAGGAAAGTCAATTCATTACAAAGATTCTTTAGATTCGTCCACTTGGGGACCATGGATTCCTTTACATATTGTCATTAAAACCCACCCAGTGTTGTCAAAATAAGTGCATGACTAGCTAATAAAATCAAATGGAAAAGAACAACAGGGAGGTAAAATACCTTATTATCTATTGTAATTAAACTGAGGAATCATATCTATTAAAATAAATATTTAAGAGGGTTCAAGTCATCTTTGGAGACGCATATTCACTCAAAACCCTCAACTGATATCTGCTTGTATCTGTCTCCACAAAAAGAAGCTAAAGTTTAGAAGCTAAATATAAAGTTTTAAATGATGCATATATGTTCTTGTCCATTCGTGTCAGCGCACCATTAAACCAGGTTCCTCTGACGTCAAGACAGTAAGGAGGACGGGCATGAGAGAGAGAGGTAGAGAGGGGAGGAAGGGACATGCAGGAAACAAGAAAAGGAGGCGGCGGAGGGGCTAGATGTGTGGACCGAGATGCCCTCCATCTCCCAGGGGGCAAAAGCTCTGGAAATGGCTTTGTCGTTCAGAGAAAGTAAGGCAAGGGAGAGGGAGAAATAAACAGTACAAGGGGAACAGGGAACGGTGAGGGCAGGGAACTGTCTGTGACCTACTGGACAAACAAATTGGTTTGCAGGCAAAATGGATTAAGAGGTTGAGCTGGGTAAAAAAAACAAAAACAAGGGTGACTGATGTTGCAATGTGAGCTCATCCATTTTGAAGGGGGGGGGGGGGGGGGGTGAATTTAGACGCTTCATGTGGAAGTGTGGTGTGTATTTTTCCTGTCTGTGTGTGTGACTGTCTGTGTGTGTGTGTTCATGCGAACGCTCTGCAAGTCAATATTTGTCTGCTTTGCCACGTCCCTAGACATCCCATTCGGAGCAACAGACCGTAAAGCTGTCAAATGCGACCTGAATATTCTCTGTCTTCATCTGTTTCCTCCTTTTTCTCTCTCCCTTCCATCTTCCTCGCGTGCTCCCTCGCTTCCCTTTGATTTCTTCTTCCTCTCCGTCGATAACAATATCATCGGGAGCAAACATGTTCCTGTGCTTTTTGATGGCTTGTCTATTTTTTTTTTCTCCTTCCCCTCACAGGAAAGCGAGATTATCTCTTCTTATCTATAACGCAGTGTTTGCTCACGCCGTACAGTCATTTCTGCCCGTCTCAGTCCTTGTGTTTGATTCGTATTTATGAGGACCGGAGCGTGATTTATTGTTACTATGGTGTCATCTAAAGTACATTATGTGTGTTCCTTTGACTTTGTATTTGCCTGGTACACTTTGTTACTCTAACAGTCTCTATTGTTATTGTCATGTGATGTTCTCTTCTAGTAGAAAAGCTTCTGTCTCATCTTGTGACGTCCATTTCTTTGTGTTAGCAACGTCATTAAAGCTTGGATTAAAACAGGGCTAAATCAGTCTGGTTAATTACTTGGCGGCTATTTTGAAAAATTCTGAAGTAGGCAACATTTAATGCCAAACTTAATGTACGATTTTTATTTATTCGACATTAGAAGTCCTACTTAAATATTTATGACAACAGATTCTCTTCCTGGATCGCTGCTTACTTAGAATACCACATTAACTTGGTGTTATAGGATGTTCCTATGGCAACTCATTTCAAAGTCAGTAGCAAATTTAATTACAGACTAGTCGACTAGTGTAAAGATAAGAAAACACAAAAAAACAAGTCCAAATATAACAGAATTTGTTCAACACAGCTGCATCTGCTGTGACACAGTGTCAACTTGGATGAGGAGTGTGTGGCTAACGTTAGCAGTGACAGCGCTGCCAGACTTTTGGTCCACATGTTCTGGTTATGCATTGCTCCGGTCGAGTGGTTGCGGGTTAAACCTGACACGGCATACAGCTTTATCTCCATTTTTAGATCAAATTACTTCTAAACCGCTCCACTTCTACGAGATGCTATCTTTCCACTCGGCTCTTTTACATCTGGATAGTGGAGCGTTCTGCAGAAGTCATTGATCAGAGCTGCAGCCCCGGCTAGTGCTGAGACAAAACATTTAACTGGCACGGCAGGCCCTGAACAGAGCAGACAATCACTGACTAATAATTCTGATGCAAGAGTGACGACGCTTAATCATTTATTTGGAAAATTGCGCCCGAATTCCATGTTAACTTAGATGTTAACCAAGCTAGCTAGCTTGTTAGCAATCATATTGTCTTCCTGAATAGCTGCTACTTTTGGATAGCAACCATGCAAGCTAGCAAGCTAGTGAACTCAAGTGAATATAAAGCTATTGTTTTCATGGTACGTTAGAGTTTCCTATCTTATTTAATTGCAAATGTTTCTTAAATATGATACCAGTCTGTCTGCTTGTTTCTTGGTTAGCTTTTTACCATTAGCTTTGCTTGATATGGGTTCAACTTCTTTTACTACGTCAGATGGTATCAGGCTAGCTTTGTTTTTAGTAGGCTACGTAGCTTCCTGCTAATCCTGTCTTGGGTTTTAACCTTTTATTACACCTCTAAGTGTCCAGTGTCCATGCTGCTGCTTGCATTAAAAAGCATTTTAATATTATTTTAGCTTTGCAAATGTTTTCCAAATAGTTTATATTCTACAGCTCTAGACAGACATAATATATAAAAGAGACAACCTTCAGTGATGTGGTGGACTTGCAATATCTCTTCCTGCATTTTACATACATTCATACATTCTACTGAAGGCAGTGATACTTGTGTAGACAGCTTTTTACCACCTGTGTTAGCTTGTAAGACTAGTTCTATGATAGAAATGTAACTGTTTCAGTGCCAAAATGTAATGTGAAAAATTCTGTCCTGATTGCATTTGATTCTGAACTCGGCTACCTCCTGCAAGTCTGCCATCTGTCGCATCCTTCCCTGTGCACATTAAGATTTATTTCATCTTAAATTGCATTTAATAAACTCTAATCCTGCATATTAAAGGCGCTTAAATTGACTCAGGGTGAGTTTACCCCATTAGACCTTCTAAATGGTACCCATGTGTCGCCTGCAAGACCCGTGCAATAATGCTCCTGTAGTTTCTGTGACTTATTGCTCACTCAACCTGTGTGTGTGTGTGTGTTTGTGTGTCTTGAGTGCGTGCTTTATTATTTTGAGAGGCATCCTGGCACGGGCCCAGTCGTCTTCTGAGCCTTGATGTAAACGTGCTGGGAGTGTGGCCGCACACACCTACTCCACTACAGGGTACAGGCAGTACCGTGGCCCTGTCCTCTCCAATTGGCAGCCTCTGTGCTGCTGTACCACTGATAAGAGGATGGTGTAAATAAAACTGTACAGCTCGGCCTCGTTAGACGGCTGAAGGTAGAGAGAGGTGGGGAGGGGAGGGGAGAGAGAGCGTGTGGTGTCTGTACTCATTGTTCTGACGGCATACTGCGTCTGTGTGTGTTCCTGTGGATGTGTGTGTGTGTGTGTGTGTACATGTTTTGATATTTGTATGTGAACCAGATTGAGTTTCAGATTCTGGGAAACTGTTTTTTTTTTCCCCCCTACTAAATATCATTTTTACCCATTTGGTTACATTTTATGATTTTTTTTTTTTTTTTTTTTTTAAAGTATGTAAATAAATAAATAAACAAGGACATGGATCTGGCAGAGACAGAAGTTGTTTATCATATTTTGGAATGAATGTTAGTCCTCACAAGTGTAATGAAACCAATGTTTGTGTTGATGTGTGAGGGGGAGTAGGAGGAGGAACTGTGTGTGTGTGTGTGTGTGTGTGTGTGTGTTTATGGATTTTTAGCTGTTTTTTGGTACTGAGCGGACTGTCTTACGTAAGCCATTTATGTAGGCTCAGTGAACAGCCAGGCTATGTTTTTGTTGGTGACTGCGCCTGTCTGCCTCACTCACACAGACACATGCACACACACGCACACATGCGCTCTCTCTCTGCCTAATCTAGCTCTCTGCCTCTCTCTCTCTCTCTCTCTCTTTCAGTGTTTACACTGTTAAAAACCACTGAGTGTGATATTGGTCGGCCATCGACAGATACACTGTAATTAGCCTTTTTAATTTCCCATTTAGCCTCCCTGACTCCTTCCAGAGCAGATCATTCAGATGGTTCCTGCAGAAATATGTGCACGTACAGTAAACCTGCATGAATCAATGCGGAACAGGAGCTAATGTGGGAGACAAGAAATTACATCCGAGGCTTCATTTTCTCATGTCGTGTTAACCTTCACAAGTTCATCCTTGTGCAAAAATGAGCCAACCTGTTTGGATGTCAGGCCTCTGCAGCCGCCCGGTAGGCTTTTAATGTTTTTACTGACTGCTGTTGTTGTAAACTGTGAGGTAACTGTTCGGGTCAGAGTGACCTGCAGTGCATATTAGAGGAAATGTGTAATAGGGGAAGTTTCACTTGGGACATGTTTTCAAGCCAGGAGGAGGTACAGAGGCAGCATGAAGCTAACATGATTGTTGCAAAGCTTGTTCTAAAGATAAAACTTTTTTTATCTTATAACTTATTTATCTAACAGTTTTTTTTTCCAAATGAGACTTTATTTAAGATTTTTAAAGCTCTGTGGGGAGTTTTTAGCTGGTTCTGAAATGCACTTAAGTTAATATTGATGCCTCTCTTTTTGGCTTTCAAGAGCATACAAGATCATCAGCATGAAGACTAAAAAAGTCTGAAATGGGAGTCAGACGAAGTGATTAACACGCTAAAACAGCTTTTTCCCCTTTTTAAACACTGAAGAGACAAAGCGGGTGACACATTTCTTTGTTAAATGACAGCAGGATTATTCTTTTTTTGGTAAGAAACTCTACTTTCATACGCATAGGAAAAACCAACAAAGATGACACCCAGCGCTTTATCCACAGGGGTCGCCAAAATCAACACAAACTGAAAGTTTCTCACTTCAGCTTTAAGAAGTTACAGACAGGGAGCTGGCATTTTTTTTTCATATGCATTACAGCAGTTTGTTTACAATGTGTTTGTGAATGTGATATCCACAGCTGGATTCTGCATTTTGGGTATGACACAAGGCGTATTGTCTTGGAACAGTGCAGCTCTCTTGTCAAAACTTTCCTCAGTGTGGAAGCTCTTAAACAGGAATTTCTTGTGTAATGGATGCTAAATAGTGTCATGCCATCTCATGCAAGGAGGGGGGCATGTGAGACCGGTGGACAGCTGATTTTGATGACTGTATTGCAGGAAACAGGCCGTTGCATGACTCTGCAGATTATTTTGTCAACATTGCACGTTCACCTGTTGTTATCAGTTAATCTGGTACAACTTGGTCATAAAATGCATTTGTTGTGAGTTAGGTTGATATCTTCTTCAGGTGTAGAAATGACCCGCATTATTTCCTCGTTTTCCTGCCTCTCCTCTTCGGTATGAAGTGTTTCGCTCTCGTCTCAACGTGGTGCCCTACTTTTTGTGTGTCGCTGTGAGCAAAGTCGGGCTCTCTAACTCTTATGTTTAATTCTGCGATTGTCTTTGATGAAGGATTCTGTTTAGACTGCGATTCCCAGAGGACGGGGGGGGGGGGGGGGACATCTGTTGCAAACTTAGCATATATGCTTTACCTGGGAGAGGAAAAGTAGGTTGGAACAACAAGTGTCAAGTCTGGATGTTGGCATGCATTCAGAGATGAAATATTTTGTCTTCCACAGAAAAAATAAGAGTCACCACAAACAAACAGGGCCTTTCTCTGTCTCTGACATATTCCTTTGAATGAGACGAGCGTCTGAATGGCGGCCTTTATGAGATCACAGAGCTGAGCTGGATGATGTTAGCTTGGGGATGTTGTGTGTGTGTGTGTGTGTGTGTGTGTGTGTGTGTGTGTGTGTGTGTGTGTGTGTCGTTGCATCCAAACACACTTATCACACCCACAAACTCACAAATGGACACCAAGGTTACTTTAACCCTGTTTTGTTTTTTTCATAACATAACGATGGTTTTGCATTTGCAGACATGGAATGAGTGTAATAGCAAATAGGACAATGCACCATTGCACAGCACATTATTTAGGCGAATGGGAGAATGGGCACTTAGTATGTCAGGGGGAAATTACAGGCGAGGGAATGCACCATCGCTCCCCCTGCGAGGCCTGCTCAGTGGGCTAATCCACAATCCTCATCACGTCTTAATGTTGCCACTGTTGGTGGAAGCCCACAGCAGTTAACTTTAAGTGAAACACTCTTGAATAATGCCTGGGAAGTGGTTAGAGTACCTCGAGTCAACTAGACCCAACAGTAATCACAAGTTTTATTTATAGAGCACTTTTACTACGAAGTGAGAGAGATTTACAAGTAGAACAAAAATGTGGACAAGGGGGATTGTTTTATTGTGAAGTTGGGACATGACACATGGTGGGAGAGCTAGCATGACTTAATCTTGACTTAGTTCACGTGATTTATGACTTTAACAGTTTAAAAAGGTTTCTGACAGCCTGTAAAGGTTTCTAAATCAACCATATATCATTTCCATAGTTTTTTGTTCCATAACTACACTGTTTAACCTTTTTGGACATTTGCATGATTTACACTGTTAAAATGTGCAGAAGAAGACATCTTTTGGAGGTATTATTGCAATTATTAACCATAGACTGTAAACAACATGGACATAGTCTGAGTGATGTCACCCATTGGTTTCTGAAGAGGCATTTTGAAGCCACATTGGAAATGCTATCTTCAGCTAACTGCTGCTGAGCTGCAGTCCTACAGCCTCCTGGGAAATTGGCTGCAATGCTCCCAGTCCCGAGTTGTGTAAATGTAAAATCAACACGTATAAATTGTATTGAACGTAAAAAGTAAATAAATTAGTCATAGAAACCAGAATGTTTTTGATCTTCTGCATTGGCTTCATTATGAAACACAGAAGGTTGCCTCTTGATATTAACCTGACAGCAGGTGGTGTCATCTCTTCATAACTGAAGGTCTCAGCAGCGAAACACTCAAGGTTTCACTTTGTAATATGTCTTTATGAAGAATGAATACCATGTAATATGTCCCTCTCCACATCAAGAATTATAAGTTCAAGGCGCTGTAGACCTGAGAACTAACTTTTATCACAAAAAAATTCATTTAATTCTAATTTTAAACCCAAACTCTGTAAATACTATCAGTTCCCTGCACCTAATGGCATGCTAGTCAAACAGTTTTTATCCTCACAAGGTCGACTAAAGAGAAGAACTCTCCTTCAACCCTCTACAAAGCATGCTTTTCAGGAAACACAAGGAAAGGATTTGAACCTCCTACTACATGAAAAAGCTAGAACACTAACTTTTACAAATCAGCACGGCACACTTAGCTTCAAGTGCTCCTAGAGAGCTAACAATGTGGCATTGAATGAGGAAAAGTTGTAGGGTCTGTAAAGATCAGAGTACGGTACATACAGGAGCATTATATCACCCTGCGCTCCTGGTCTTTGTAGAGCGGTTTCTTGATTGGCAAGAAACTCACTTCTTCTCTTTTACAGTCCTTTATGAAATAACTGCGCGGCAACAACAGTTGTGCAATATTTCAGAGAGGGAAGCGAAAAGGGAAGCGGCTTCGGAGGCATGTGGCACCTGATCGCCACCCCTTCCCCACCCCCCAGCATGCCCACACACACACACACACACACACACATACAGAGCATGTGTTGTGCAACTTTTATTATGTCAGCTAAGGGAAGATTCTGTGGCAATGTGACACAGGACTCCCCGCTAACAGAGTCCATTAGGAGGTTCCTTCTTTTTTTCTATTTAGTCATAATAATGGGTTTTTGTTTTTTTTATTCACATTAGCTTTTGACTTTCATTCATTCTTACGTTTCCTGGAGAGCGGCGGGGGGATGCCTCTATTAAATGTTTGTTTTATGCAAATAAAAAATGTCTTCAGACAAAATTAAAGCTCAGATTCATTTAGGGGTTGAAATAAAGTGCTTTTAGATTCGACATCGTAGTCTAAATGGACCCCTGGTTAGAGAGACTATTATTCAGAACAGACGTATCAAGAGTAACAGCTGATGTCAAGTGTGTGTCTCCTCTGTCCCGGCTCCCGTCTTTCCTAACAAACAAGTTCACCCTCCTGCGATCAAAGGGGCCTCAGGATTTATGGCTTTAATTTGGCAGTGAAAATGGCTGATGGCGGCTGTTACCAAGCCGAGGGGCCCCTGTTAGCACTTAGCTGGCTAACTAGAGTGACGGGCATCTGGCTGGGTGGCTGCCTGGCTCTGTGTACCCTGAGTTCCTGCACTCCCACTTTTCCTCCCCCCCCCCCCCCTTTGCCCCGCGGTGACCTGACACAACTCCATTCTCCTTGAAGCAAGGCACCATGCCGGCATTTCCTGACAATTTATGTCCTTGTGCCACAAGCGGGGGCATGCCCTGCACTAAAATCCTATCCCTGGCCCATTTAGCACACGCCTCTTGGCCTCCCAGTAGACTGGTTATAGTGCTGCTTCACTGTCTGTGAGGCGGAGTCATTACTTGAGGTAACCATGCCGGAGTTAAGCTGATTTACTGCGAATCACCGAAACTTAACGATTCAGCAAACCAAAGTTGTGAATGTGTGTTTTCTTACCTTCCGCGCAGAGACGGGGTCCATTATTTTCTCTGATCTCAGTATATCTTGCCGAACGTGAACGCTCTATTCCGCACTCACACAGTTACACACATTCACACCTGGAAGCTGCCCAGTACATTTACAGTCTGGGACAGAAGTGCCTTGCTCAGGGGCAGCTTCATGGTGGCAGTGAGAGAAGAGACACTCAAACACAACCGACTTCCAAGTCAGTTTTAAGCAACATTCTGACCGCCTAATGTGGACGTTGAGTATGACTTATGTTTGCTGATTCGCCCCGGGAAAATCATTTTTCTGCTTTTTGTTCAACATGACACACCTTAGTGTTGTCAGGACAACGTGTATTAAAAATCTAGCGAAAGGGTTACCTGTTTCAATACCATGGCAACACAAATACAAGGCCCACAGGCACTCAATATTGAGTAATTTTTTGTTTTCGATTACCGAAAATTCAGGCGAACCGCTGCACAGTGACTGAATTTCACAAATGCATTGGCAATGGAAAAGTACCAAAACGCTGCTAATTTAGACCTGTAGGTTTTTTTGGGGAAGCTTGTGTACTTTTTGATACTCTCAATCATTAAACAATGGTTAGATATGGTTAGATAACCTGGTATCAAAAAGTTTCCAAAAAGTGTGTTGGACAACCTTCCAACACGACGTGATTATTTGCCAGGGAAATAAAAACAAAGACTCCTCCGGTCATAGTGGCGTCGATCTCTTATCTTATTTAGACCTGGAGGCAGCGGTAACAGCCATGAAGAAGAAAAAAACCTAGAAAAAGTCGATATTCTTCCAGATTTTCTGTAGCCAAGTCTACATGCGAGGAAGGAGAAACACTTTTTTAAAGAAAACGTTCTTAGAAATCGTTAACCGTACGGTGAAGTAAGTGTGCACTGTGTTAGATTAGATTAAAACATGGCATGGCCCTTTTAAGAATATGTGTAAGTAAAAACATGAGTGTGCATTTACTTTGAGTGCTGGTATTTGCCTGTGCCACTTAAAGATGGTCAGTCAGGGTCGCACATGTTTGATTAATGCGTTCAAATCAACAGAATGAAAAAGAGTCTATTGTAGCTCAGCAGAGCAGCAGCAGCATGTGAGATAATAATAATAATTGCAGCGCCAACAATCCCATAATGGACGAATCAGAGACTTAAAGAAGTAACAAGAGCTACTTTGTGATTAATGCAAATGAGGGACATCAGCGGCTGTGTCGGGGTATTCTGTCTACATCTCCACTACATGTCTCGCTCTCCAAAGGTTAAGTGGCTGCTTTTGCCGGCTAATTCAGCCATATGCTCATCTGTGCATTTGACACTGGCCTCGCCATACGCTCGCACTACAAATTATGCCTCTTGCATATGCAGCCAATTAAAAAAAAAAAGACACTGACTCTTGCTATTCAGTTCGAAGCTGTTGAATGGAGAGAAAAAAATGTTGTGTATATCACAGCTAAATCCAGGATGTGGTCGTTTTTTTTTAAGGTTGCTTTGGAGTGGCTTATGATCCAGTCACGCTCACTTGTGCAGCGTACCGTCTTTTGCATAACTTGTTGCATAAGCACTCTACTCTGGCAGGCACACTCTGTCATGTACACTCCGAGTCATTTCTCCTTTTGGTAGGGCTTATTACAGTACAGGCCGTTCCCTAATGTCACTGCGGTTGCAAAACCACACAAGCCATCTCTCCCCGTCTCTCTTTTCTTTTTTTTTTCAGTCATCTAAGAATTGGCTTCCTGTTTTCATTGTGTTCTCTTTCTCTCTCTGGAGGTGTCGTAACCCAGGAGGCCGTGCCAAGAACAAACCAAGGTCTGGTCGGGGAGAGATCGCTCTGTGCTTGCACTGGAAACAGACACACACACACACACACACACACACAAAGGCAAACATGCATATGTCTATTCTGCACACACAGAGTAGCCAGATGTTAAATGAGTGTGCTTGGTGTTTGTGTGTGTGTTTGTTTGATGTGTGATGTGTATGGCATGTACAGTGGTTGCTGCCAAGCCATAAAAAGTCATTTGCCTGGGCCTGATCTGATGCGCCCTCCAACAGCACTGTGTGTGTGTGTGTGTGTGTGTGTGTGTGTGTGTGTGTGTGTGTGCAGTATCCTGTCTCTCCTTTTTATTGTTGTACAAATTCATAAAGTATTGGCGAAACATGGCAAACCAAACCATAGCTGCAGGGCTTCATACTTGATCTACTTACATAATAAGAATCAGAGTGTGATGAAACTAAAGTGGAAGAGGACTGAACAATAACTTTATGGCCCTGAGTCATGAGAAGGAATGTCCCGTATATTAAGCTCACACCGATGGTGAAGAGACAAAATATCTTTGATATTGAATATGATCAAAATGTTCAACTGACAAAAAGCGTTTTCACTTTCACATCAATCTGGGAGTTAAAGAATTTAGTTCTGCAGATTCAAAAGAGCTAAGGAGTAATGTACTGGTGGACCGAGTGTGTCAGGAGAACTTTTAGCAAGATTTTAGATCTGGGATTCATTTGATTTCAGTTTGTAATGTGTTCCAGAGTTTACAGCCTTCGATGGAGAAAGCTGATTGTCCAAGTGTAGATCCACGATGTTGTATGTTCTCCATTCACTTCCTGTTTATGAGATTGTCGATACATTTGGAAACTCTTGTTTGAAAAAACATAATGCATATGGAGTGTGTGTCTTTCACTTTGGGGCAGCCAGTGGACAGGTTTTTGGTTCATTACTGTGAGGGCTTGATTGTGTAATGATGGAAGGTTTCTGATGGTAGAGGGTGAAGCTTGAGCCCAAACTGTCAGACGTTATAAGAAAATAGAAAAACTCTTATGATGCATGAACACGTGTGCTGCCTGAGTTTGTATAAAGTGCTTAATTCATTCAAAACAATTCAGGTTCTTCTTTACTGTTGCTGTGATTTTCTTATTTCTTACATGTTTATCCAACTTCAGCTGTGGATCCAAAATTATTCCCAAGAACTTAAACTCATTAATCTCACTTATTTCTTTTTTTTTTTTTTTTTTTTTATCACAGTCCGGGGTAAATACATCGGTTTCCTGCTTTATTGGATCAGTGTCGTCCCCAAATAGCGTCGTCTCTACAAAATACAGTCGAGTCAAATTCATTGTGTGCCTCCACTGAACTCTCTTGTCTGTTGTCGTTGTTCAGCTGGTGACAAGGCCATCGTCTGTGATCAGTGTGGTGCTCAGTTCCAGACCGAAGAATCCCTGGAGTCTCACCGGCAGATCCACACAGGTAAGAACACAAACACACACACACACACACACACACACACACACACACACTGTCACACTTTCATACAGATATCATCATGACCCCATAGACATAAAGACAAAGATTGAAGCTTGTCTGCGACTTCGTCACCATCTGCTTTTTTCCTCCATACACTGAATTAAGAAAACATTTTAAATAATGATTTTAAAGGCTTTTGCATATTTTGCAGGACATGTTGTTTAAAGTGGTTTAAAAAGTCCAAGTAGGAGATATCCTGCATGAACTTCTATTTACTGTAATCAGATCGAGTTGAAACATAAAAACATTGAGATCCCATCATGTCATCAGGTCCCTCCTGGTTCCCACTCCCTGTTTGTGTATTTACTGAAACCAGCATGTGGTTAGTGATGTTTGTGTGTGTGTGTTGTGTTGGTGTGTGGGGAGGCTCATTTAGCCCTCTCTGGCTAACTGGAGCCGTGGATTGACAGATAGATGGATCACATCATCTTTGGATTAGTCCCACTCGCCCTAAATCAAGACAGACCCAACAGTAATCAGCAAACGGGGGAAAAGTTGGCAGGTCAGTGTTGTTTATCTGAGCTCGGCTATGGAGAAGGGAAGATGAGGACGGTGGAGGTGCCAAGATGTAAATAGGAGGAAGTAAATCCCGCTTTAGCAGATGTGTGATGGCCCAGAACCGTTTCACTGCCGCTGCTGATGAACTCTTTAATTTGCGGGGAAGGATTGCCTTAAATTTCCAACTCTTTACCGTGAAGATGATGTGATTGGGGGAAGGGTTCTTGCAGCAGTAACGTGTTTATGACCCCTCCCTTTTGTACGATCACTGCACAGACCCTGTCAGGAGCATTTTCACATACTTCATACAAGTACATCTTGATGAGCATATTACAGACTCCCAAAAAAAAAAGAAGAAACCAACAACAAAGATTTTTCACAGTTTGCATTTTACAAACCAGTTCTGTAGATTAGTTTCCTGTTTAAGAACACTATGACCAAATGACAGCATGGACATCAACACGAGGGATAGACTGTTTAAAAGACGTGGAAGCAGATTGAAGCTGTCTTCCCCGTCTTGCTTATTTGGAGTCATAAGTGATGATATATTGGTTGGATATGCATTGTTATGACTCGTTCTTGTTCGACCAGTTGATACGGTAGCCACACCTTTAGAGCATACCTTGCTTTATTTGAAATAATACAAACAGTTAATTACGACCTAGCAATCTGATTGGACGAGAGGCATTCCGCAAGTGTCGATAAAGGAGAACAACAACACTGGGACTTTTTACTATATGTATCCCTCCGCCTCAGCCAGGAGTTCTGAAAACATTTAATGTACAGTTCTCAGTCTTCCTCTGAGAAACCGGAATATCTTCACAAATATTCTAATAGTCAGTCTGTAACATTTAACAATACAGTAAGCACAAGTGGAAATTCTTATGTTTGGTCAGTGCTGCAGGATCTCCAAATCTAGTAAGATCCATCCTCTAGCGACCGTGATTGTCTGAAGAAAGTTTAACTTCAGTTTGGCTGTTTGTTGGGAATTATTTTCCCGCAGATTTTAAGGCACTAAAAAGGGAAAACAGCAAACTCAAATCAAACTTTGGGGAACCATGACAACGTGCGTCTTTGATGAGTTTAATGGCAGGTTTTTAATGTCACAGAGCAGTGGCAACAAACTGAAAGATCAGAAGGTTTCGACCACGTTTCATTCGCCCTAGCCTGTCAAACGCAATGACAAGAGAGAAACGAGTGCTGCCAAGGCACGTTTAAAACCCGAAACCGATCCCCCCCCAAAAATAGCCGCACATCATCATTATCATCGTCATGTGTTTTGTCCTTCTTCTGAAGCCATGACCCCTCAGGCTCCCTGCAGCAGCTCCCATACGCTCCAAGCCGTGGATACACTTTTTCTTTACCGCCACTCGTGGCCCCCCCACACACACACACACACACACACTCCCCCTAAATATTTGAGGAGGTGAAGATCGGGGCTGTGTAGTCAGGGTTTTGAGGGGGTTTCTCCTGAGGGGCATGCCCTCGACCAATCAGCTCGCTGGAGGTAAAGAAGGGTTAAATGAGGCTAATGATCCAGCAGCCATAACAGCGGAAAGGAGCACTCTAAATATAGGCATTCCTGTCTGGAACGAATGGACGGGGTTGAGGAAGAGGGGGGGAAGAGGCAGCCAAGGCCAGACGCGTTTTCCTGCCAGACAACTGGAGCAGCAGCAGCAGTAGTAGTATATAGTAATCATCCTTGTGTTGGGCCCTTCTGAGGCTCTGGTGAAATATGACAAGGCAGTTTCCATGCACCATATGTTTCACTCGCTGCTGTATGACGCTACTGTAAATCATATAACATAGCTGGATCTGGATGAGAGCACTTGACGTTTGGCCGCTGTGTTCTGAAAGTATGGCATTCAGTTTTAGTATTACAACGATTCCCTACTGGAAGGAATACAAGCACATATCAGATTGTTTCAGTCGTTCTCTATGAAGATGTCCTGACCTGCTCCATTGGGGTCACTCTTTTTCTGCCAGGTTTTGCACTCATGTAACATTTTGTCACTGAAAAATCTGAAACCTTTGCCTTGTCGCAAGCGTTGCCGTAGCAATTGCAAGATCAGCTGTATACATTTTAGACAATTTGCCAAGCCCAGCACAGTTGTGGCAGAAGACTCTTCAACATGAGTCTGGTTCTACTCGAGGTTTCTTCCTCTTAAAAGGAAGTTTCTTCTTGTCCCTGATACTTGGCTAAATGTTGCTTAGTGCTGTGCCCTTGCAGAATAATGTGATTGCAGTCTAGCTCTTCTCTTTTTGTAAAGTGTCTTCCGATAGCATTTGCTATGAATTGGCACTATACAAATAATACATCCTAACCTCCTTTCCCTATTCCTTACATCTATCTCAAAGTATGTTGTATTTAATCTTTTCATGTTTAAGACTAGTAATGCTTAGTTAAATCCTGGTTGTATATATTCTCATTCTTAGTTTTGATATTTTTAGTGCTTATTTACTTTGTATTTAATATCATATTGTGTTTATTTGCTAATATTGTGTGTTTGGATAACCTGCTGCTGTAACGCCACAATTTCCCAGTTTGGGATCAATAAAGTAATTCTATTCTATTCTATTCTATTATTGAAGCCCTTGCGCTCTTAGGAAAGATGAAGTGTTATTGTTGTTGTAGCCAGTGTGACGTGCACTTTGATGAACATGACATCCTCTATGGACTGCGAGCAAAGTTTTTAGATTTGTATGCTATTTTATTTGACGTCGCCCCTTTTATTCTTATTTGTCTGGAGAACATAAATAAGATCTCTCGGCAGAATGTTCCGGGGACAGACAAAACAAAGGGCCCTACATCAGACACGGGCAGCCCTGTGTTAAATCTGTTTGAGCCAGAAAGCTTAACAAACATGGATTTATTTATACAGAAATGTCTGTGTGTACAGTACCCAAGACGCAGGACATCAGAGAGGGCGTGCGGTGGGAGCATGGGGTTACTGTTGGCCATCAAAGCCAGATTTGATCTCTGCCTGCCTCTTGGCAGCGCTTCAGCCCTTGGCTAATGTTCTCTGATGACAATATTTGGCCTCTGAAGCTGTGGCTGTTTCTTGCTGCTCTCAATGGGAACTATTGTGGCTTTCCCCTCTCCCTCGCTCTCCAGCTCGATCAGCTGCAGTCTGACTCAAACCTCTGTGTCGTTCTCACTTTGGCCCTTTTAAAAGGGACGCTCTTGGTATATTTCAAACCTCTATATGTCACCCAAGAGCCTTCTTACTGTAAGTGGGACGTAAAGCGGGCGGTTAGCCACAACGGTGGAATAGTTTGGAGGCTGTAGAAGCATTCTTGAAGTTGTAATCATTCCTAACGGACAAGCACTTTTGCACAGGGACGCTGAGGGAGGGGGTTGAAGGGGGTGGGGGGGACTGGTCAGGATGCCAAGGGAACTATCAGCAAAAACATCATGTGGCTGTTTTCACCGACTGAACTCGTGCAAACACACAAGCACAAACACACACTGTAAACGAACCCCTTCATCTTTGGCATGTGTTGTGCAACTCATAGGCACAAATACATCCAGGAATGTCTGTGTTCACAATCCCAGAGTCACTTGTGAGTTGCATTACATCCACCGACGACTAATTCTCGTCACATATTTTCACCAAATTGGATGGCATCACATCAGAGTCTTTCTCGCTCTTTAAACTGGAACTCACCTCAGGGATTTTTTGTAAGCAAAGAACACAGTCTGTTTGTCTCTCATGAAGCTTTCATCCTTCAAGAAAAACCCCGGCTGTCATTTAGAGATGTAGCCTATTTACTCCTGTCTTTGTCTCGTGTTCACCGATTGTTATGCAACGTATGCACTGAGAATTCATTTATTTCTCTTTTTTTTTTTCTTTTTTTTTAAGACCGAGCTTTGCAGTGTTTGCAGTTAATTTTCCAGACAAACATGTGAATGTTCATGCTTACAGGGAGGATTTCCTGCTGAGGACTTCCATTTCATCATGTGGCTGTCATGGTGTCATGTAATGTGCAGTGCTCACATGAAACATTTCTAAAATGAATTATGTTTTTTTTTATCTGTCTGGAAAAGTTCAAATGGCAGCGACTGGTTTTCTCTGACTGGATGTAAAATAACAACATTTAATATCAGCAGTCATGCAGATATTCATTGGCAGTGGCGATTCTAGAGTCTGTCGGGGCCCTACCACCAGCCTTCAACAGGGCAACGAGAGTGAATGCTGTCAGATGGGGCCCTCTTAGGGGGGTTTTCTACTGTCGTTGCAAAATTTGCACATTTTGGGGGTTCAAAGTTTGTAAGCACTTTGGGGCCCCCTACTGGCCTTGGGCCCCAAGCAGTTGCCTGCCTTGCTTGTTAAAAAAAAGCAGCGCCCCTGTTCATTGGTCTTCATCAATAAAAAAAACACTACCGACACAAAATCAGCAAAGACCACTTTGTCCTCAGGGAGCGCTAGAATCGACACAAACAGAAAGTTCCTCACAGAAGCTTTCAACAGTATTGATATTATCATCTCAAATGTTCTTGTTGGTATCAGCATAAAGAAGTGTTACTTTGTCAAACTTGGTTCGTTACAGAGCGGCTGAAAAGTTTGTGAATAACCAAAGTGCATGTGTAGGCTTTGTATGTCTTTATTTCGAGATAGGACAGAGTCCGTAATCAGGACGGGAGAGAGAGACAGGATATTGGCATGCGGGAAAGGAGCCACATGTCAGATTTGAACCCGGGCCGTCTGCTTGGAGGAGTTCAACCTCTGTACATGGGGCGCTCACTAACCACTAGGCTAGGCTATATGCATACGTTGGTTTTATAGTTCTGAAATGAGACTGATATAAAACAATCATTAACAGGTGCAACCATTGACAGAGAAATATTAAATACACAATTATCAGATTTTAAACATGAAATATGCCTGTTATCCCAGATGTCTCTGAAAGCCTTTAATCTGCTCAGAATTTTCATTTTTGCAGAGTAATGGCATCAATATTTAGTTTTTGTATAGTTTTTTTTATTTCTAATGTCAATATGGGCATCACATGTAGCTTTTGTATTTGTAGCATTTGCATAGGAATAAGGCTTAAATATATTTTTACCCAAAGGAGGATAAAATGACTCTGCAGTACTTTGCAGTAAAATGTAAGGAGCTACTTTCTGTTGAATGTATTTAGTAATGATTTCAGTTTTAGAAATCTTTGCAGACTTGGTTAAACACTTAATCACTTAAACCATCCTCAGAAAGAAAAGTTGTCTGCAGTCCACCGTGTTCTCATTGTGACATCTGCTAGATGTTTCCAGATCTGTTTTAATGCACATCTACTCCCACACCATCAACAACATCCCATTGTGAAACTGTGCTCATTTAAACACAGCCGCCCCAAACGTGTCATTTTCTGTTTGCATTTCCAGTAAAGCCTCTCCTTCTTGGGCTGTACGGGACATGTCTTTTTCTGTCATTCCCTCTGTATCTCTATTCTCCTTCCAGCTATCTTCAATTCTGTTTTTTATTAGATTCTTTTGGTCCCCGCCATAATTTATAGCTCTTGTATTTTATTGGTAAAGCCCACCACACTCACATTCCACTTGATTAAACTGCAGCTTGGTGCAGAAAAGCAAAAGGTCAGAGTCTGTGCACAGAGAAAATGAAGTTAAAGTACTTTTTTTTTGTGTTTGTTATTTGCTGATTTTAAAAAAATGTAGATTTCGCTACTAGATATTCATGCATTTTGCAGGATCTGCAGGCTCTATAACCGCCATTCAGAATCGAATATATTCACAAGTTCACACTTTTGTAATTTGCATGGCAATCTGCACATTCATCCCCTCCCAAACTGAGGCCACATTCAGCTTGAGCAGTTATTCAACACGAGCTGTGAGTAGCAGCAGAAAGGACAGGGACTGCATCTCCCATGTGACCTGTGTAGAAATGAGTTCAGAGTCCACAGGCCTCACAAGAATTTGTTGTCCGACTGTTGGTGTTCCTGTTTATACATGGATCCTCTCCATGTACACACACACACACACACACAGCATTGCCAGAGAAAATCCACATATAATAGGAGGGGGGAGGCTGCTCTCTTTCTTTCGTTCTCTCTTTATCTCCCTCCGTCCTTTTTTTAAAGTCTTGTAATACAGAGGAAAATATGCAAACCATGGAGTGGCAATAGTGGGTTTAGCCAGTGGGAACGCAGCGTGATTCCAGCAGGCCTCTGCCGCAGAGTAAACACTTTCTTTTCTCAAGCCAGAAATAGTTTGGCTGGGGTGAGAAGCGGCAGAGGAGGGAGGGAGGGAGGGAGGGAGGAGAGGCAGAAAGAGAAAGAGAGGAGGAGAGGGGGAAACAACAGGGTTAAGAAGGTCTGAAAAAAAGCACCTCTTTGTGTCACAGTTTTTCTTTTTCTTCCTCGTAAATTGGTCGCACCGGTGGCCTCGCAATCAGTTACGACAAATACAAACACACACACACACAAACGAGCGCACACACACATGCACACACGCACACACACGGTCCAGTCATGTCACTCAAGCAAATTAGGCCAATGGCAGCGCTACACAGGGGTCACGTCAAAAGTGCCGATTGTCTCAATCACATTAGTCCTGCACTGGCATCTGTTTAGCATTTAGTTAATTGTGATGTTATTAAGTTGTCAGTGAGCATTAGGGTGGCGATAAGCAAAGCAAATATTCTCCCAGCGCGGGCAGCAGGCAGAGCTACACACGTGTTGCTCGTACACACACCAACGCACACTTATAGAGTAACGCACAAACTCCTGGACCCTGCAATTTTCAATGCGATTCCACTCAACCTACTGCTCACTCTTCACTCTAGTTAACTGTTTAATTATCACCATAAAGATGACATTAGCATGTTCATTTTAGCGCCGCGATGCTAAAGGGCCAGATGTGCATTAGCATTATGGCTTTTGATCCTAAAATGTTAGCATATTGAGCTTCCATGCCGCAGTCATCTGCTGTGTCAAAACGCTGATTAGCAGCAGGGCTAGCGCTCATCGTTTCAGCATCCCCACTCATGATTGAGCAAGCTGTCCGTGGTGGAGGGCAGATTATCCTTCTGTCTTGTCCGTCTGTCTGTCTGTGTGCTCGGGACCGGCCAGAGTGAGCTCAAACAGGGGGGCTATATCAGGTCACAGCAGGTATCAGGTGCCACATTCACCTTGCCAGGCCAATAGAGAGACACACAGAGGAGAAGGTCTGCTTAGATGTGCAAAAACAAAAAGTTCTTTATTTATGGCTCCATTTAGATAAACCTCAGACCTTGATAATTACTTTTGGATAGGACTAGAGTGCTCCGCTCATTTTGAAGAGGGAATTAAATAAAATACTAGATTTACATACCATGCAGATGGCAGCATTAAGTCGAGCATGCGTGTACAAAATGCTGGACTGTCATGCCATGTGGTTTGCATCCACACTCCAGTCAGTGGTAGAAACATTTTATTTAAGGCCAGGGGAAGATCCTGATTACTCTTGGGCCAGAATGTTTGGTGAAGGTTGTGAAGGATGAAGCGGGTTTGGTTAGATTTCATTTAAAACACATCTGGTGTTTTAAGTCACAGCTGACTTATCTGGATTGTAAGATTGCCAATTTTGGCGAGAAATAATTAAACATTGTCATTAGACATACTGATATATATGGATGCATCATATTGACATACATCATACATTTGCAACAAGTGTGGCATGCACAGATGCCAGCAGTCAATGTTTATCTGTTGCATTGATTTAAACTCGTATACCCAACCTCGGATTCAGAGAAGATTTTTTTTGCTTAAGAAGCTGATTTATTTTTGTGATCAAACATGAATGAAAATGTCTGCGAAAATGAATTTTTGCAAATTATTTATGACCATAATTTCTTGGAGACAAAGCGGTCCAAAAGGGCAGAGATGTTCTCCTGTCTGTTTGAGTGCCTGTCTTAGAATATACCAAATATCTCACAGGGAGGGGGGGAAACAGCCCCTCATGTCACATCCTGAGGACTCAATATACAGTTCTGTCAGAGTGATGATGAAAGCAGCAAATCCTTGAAGCTGTAACAAGCAGTCTATTAAATCATCGAGTAATTGATTAGCAAAATTGTTGTCGAGTAATTAATTGTCAGTCAGCACATCAATTAATCAGCTGTATGAGCGTCGCCGACAGATTAGACGGCAATGATTTACAGTCTTGTTTTGTTATCGCAATTCTTTAAGGCAGTGGTGATGGAGTGTCTGCAGATAGGTTTGTCAGAATGTTTGATAGCATATGTTTTAAAATGATACAATCTGTTTTTTTTAACAATCAGAGTACCCCAAAAAAGTTTTAAAAAAACAACTCAAATTTCAACCCAAAGCTGAGCAGCAGTGGTTCGTTCAGATTTGCAGATTTCCTGATGTTTCTCATTTCCTTGTGTCTTCTCTTGAGGATGCAAAAGTTATGTTTATACCTCTTACAAAAAGACAGAGAGCAGAGGTGGTGACGCTGTCTAAACAAATACATTTGGCAACATGTTAGTACTAAAACATCGCAAATGTTTTTGTGCAAGTTAGACCGTGTGCAGGAGTTTGCTTCCAATTTTAGGTTCATCCTTTCTGGCTAGAAATTAAGAAAAACTATGTTTTTAAAATTTGGGCACCCTAGGCCTTCCATTTATGTTACAGTGCTATCTAAACAGGCATAAAGGTTTTTAGATTTTTACTGGTATCATATCAACGTCTGGTATCGTGACCCCCCCCCCCCCCCCATTTGCAGTCTAGATTGCCCCCGTCAATGACTCAGTTTGATCTCTGCTTACATTGCGGCTGTTACACGGTCTGATATCCATTTACATTTTACATAATCGTAAGATAATCATCCGCAACCCCACGGTTCCTTTCCTCTCCGTCTCTGTAAACAAATACCTCTCCCTCTCTTCCTCCCCCCCCCCCCCCCCCCCCCCCCCCCCCCCCGCGCTCACTCTCACTCACCTTCCAAAAACAAGACGAGTACAAGTGGTCAGAGACACTATCGGGGGGCTAAATTAAATCAAGCTGCAGTAGCTGGACTACAGTCACTCCTCCTCCTTCTCCTCCAGCAAACAAATTTTTCCCCCAGATAAGATCTAAATGAGTTTTTCCAGGCGGAGGAAGACCCTGATGGATATTGTGCGCGGCTGCAGTGTGACCAACAAACCGGTAGTAATCATCCGCCCGTAGCTGTAAGTGCTATGCGGGGCGGCCTGTGTGAATGTGTGGTTTGTGTGTAAATGAGATAAAATGTGTGAATGAGAGTTGGCACTGCACCCCGGCTTCATTCATAGAGAAATACCCGACTGGGGCCCCCTTGCACCACGGAGCCCCAGCGCCGAGGCTTAGTGTCATGGTGGGCACCGTCGCTTTGAGGCATCGCTGCAGGAAACCATGGGACAACAGCATGTCAGGGAGGGAGGTGGTGGTGTTACAAGGGGGGGGGGGGGGGGGGGGGTTAGGTGGGTGGGTGGGATCCAGTAGCAAATTGGGATGTCCGTAGTGGTGCAACAGTGAATCCCCACATGGCTGGATCATTGTAAAAGCAGGGACAGCAGCATCCAGAGAGGCCAATAAAATGATGTGGTACAGGGGCAGAGTGGAGGAGGGAGGGGAGGGGAGGGGAGGGGGGGGATTATAGACTCCCAGAGGGCTCTGCGATTCACGGGCCATAAAATGGAAGTCAGCAGGACACACTGCAAATCTGGCCAGCCAATATCCAGCCTTCCTCCCTCTTTTCGACCCCGAGGATGTGTCTCAGCCGCACGTCACAATGCAACCCCGGCGAGCGCGTCCCGTTGTCGGACAATCTCAACTCCCCTGGACGCCGCTTTTCTCTTCCCCCCGGAACATTTGCATGTCGGCCGCTGCGGCTTTGTCCCAGACCTGCTTGGTTAAAAAAAAAAAAAAAAAAAAGAAATAAAGAGGATAAGATAAGGATACAGACAGAGCAGTGGAAATCAACCAAGGCCCTTTTGCCCATCCGGGGGAATAAAAAGGGGCCGCTTTTGTCAGGAGGTTTTCCCTACTTCCAGATATCCCGTCGCAAATTTAACCTTGGCGAGGTGAGGACTTTGAGTATAAAAGGGATTCACCCAAGAGAGTGAAAGAGAAAGAGACGTGGAACAGTGGCCTCAACGTCAACAATAGCCAGGGTCCTTTTGTCCACGGTGTTATTTGAAGTAAATCTCCCTCTGTAATTAGATTGGAGCTGTTTGTGGACATCTTAGGAGAGCGCGTCGGTGTTAAAACAGCAACGCGCGAGGGCCCTTTTAATTTACAGTGCAAATACCTTTCGATTAGCGTGGAGGGAGGAGGAGGAGGAGGAGGGGGGGCAAGGAGGCCGAGGAACGGGGCACAATGGAGGAGTCTTTCAAATCCTTTTTCTTTTTGTTGTTGTTGTTTGAGAGCGGGAAGAGGTTCGAGCAGCTCTCCTGTGTTCCTTAATTGTGAAGCAAGGAGATTAGTACGAGTGCTTCCAACCTTTCACCCCAAACAAAGGAGCCATCAGATCCAGTTGCCTAGTGACACGAGGGTTTCACACCGGCGAAAATCTAGCCGCTGCCTTTACCGCTGCAGCTCCTTGTGGTACATCTTAAAGAGAGGGAGTGAAACCTCCTGCTTTTACTGGTGTGTGCCCCCCCCCCCCCCCCCCCCACCACCCCTATGCAAACCGTGTCCGTCCGACGGCAACCCTTAATGGCAGCGAGCAGCAGCGCTAATGAAAATGGCCGTTCATCCTCACTCCGAGTCCGTCGCTCAGACTCATATAAAAGTTAATGTACCCGCGACAATGACATTCAGAAGACCGTTTAGCTTTGGACAAATGCTGCATTTTCTTGGTGGCAAGAGCAGCCGGGCACGCAGAAATGTCCTTTTACACGGCGCGCAGCTCAATCAAAGGGCACTTAGCAGTGTCATATTGATTATGGGAGCTTAACCCCCGTCAATCTTTGAACGCTCATTTTGGCTGCCTTCCCGTGGACGGATTCACAGAACAGAACTGCCTCAGCAAGAAGAAAATGGGTTTCTCTTTCCTTAAGGCAGAACTGATTCCCTGCAACATGAAATATCTGTGGATGTTTGCTAATCAGACAGCAGATTGTTTCTCGTCTCCATTACCTATCTGTTCTGTCTCTGAGCAGGAGGAAATCCTCTTTTTTTTCTGAAGCTCACTTCCTGGACCGTCTCAATAATGAAAATGACATTTAGACCTAATTAATTATCCCTCTTTTTTTTAAAAGGGATTTTCAGCTCCTTGATGACGAACTGACCTCATCGCTCTGTGGAGAAAATTAGCTTCTTACAGCCACCAAGTGAGAAAACAGCTTGGATCACACTGCAAAAACAAACAAGACGGCTTTGATATAATAATGTTAGAAATCTAGATGACATGGCGTCTAATTATTTGAATCATATTTACAACCTCACACACATTACAACGATTGTGAAGTGTTCCAGGCAGGTATATATTGTGTTTGTTTCAGGAGAGAAAACACGATTGCTTTACATATTTTTGAGTACCTTCCTCTTGTATTTGTTTATTATTAAATGTATTTAATTGATCAAATTAATATAATTTAGACTGTGCACATTAATAAAGAATTTCAGCAATAAGCATCAATGTTAATAGGCAGGAATTAGCAAATAGCTAAATTTCAGAAAACAGATTTGACAACTAAAAGACCCCTCACAGGAGAGTCCACCAGACAGCAAACACACACACACACACACACACACACACACACACACACGCACACAAGCTTTGAAGAGGAAAAAAGACGATATGCATGCACACTGGCTTAATTCTTCAAAAAATATTGAAAAGATTAAATCAAGTTTTTTGGTGCTTTAAGAAAAAGTTCAGGCAAGTCGTATTTTCCTTGGTGCTGATTTTTTAATTGCCTTGCACCTTCATGATGTGTGTATAACCGGCCTTTTTCTCGCATGTTACTCTACAAAAAAACAGACAAACATGGGTCTGGGTCAGCGTTAGGGTTAGCACGCTGGTTAAAACACACGCTAAGCCAGAGGCCCTTCGGGACAGGGATCAGGAACTTAAGCTACACGTTAGCCACACTTTCAAACAGCGTATCACACTCAGAAACTTAAACGCTGAAGGTCAGGAGCCTTGCATTTGTTCCCCTAACTTTCACAAATCTCCCAGGCTTTCCTTTACTGCTTACACTTTAAAGTGTTCATGTTAAACTGAGAGAGTTGACCCAGACAAGTTCACATCTTTGCATGTTTTAGCCTATTAGCTTTAAGTATAATCTACTTAGCATGGCTCCCGTTTGAAATCCAATCAAGAGTTTTCTTTAACAGCTTTATTTCTACACTCTAATCAGTCATCACTCTAATCAGTCACCTTCAGAATGAGAAGACAACTTTTTGTACTTTTTTTGTTAATAATGGTTCAAATAAATGAACAATTCAAAACTGTGCTTTAAAGCTCCTGTGAGCAGTTTTTAGCTGGCTTTGAAACCAAATGAAATGAATATTGATTAATCTTTATGAGCTTCTGAAGTAAAAGAGACCATTAATGACGAGATTGATTATTTCTGTGTGGTTATATATAATGCTTGTAAACGCAGCCGTGGGGTAGGCGTCAGACCAGACGATCGACAGCACGCTGCCTAAACACCTTTTCCTTACGACAGAGATTCACAGTGAGTGATTTGTTTGACTGTGAAAGGACAGCAGGGGTGAGATTTTTCATCTGAAAACAAAAGTAAGGCGTGTACAGGAAAAGATCAGCAAAGATATTAAATGCACCATGTTGTCCACAGGGGGCGCCAAAATCAACCTGAACAAAATATTCCAAACAGGAGCTTTAAATAATTTGTATTTATAAAGTTTGCAACATTATCATTTTATATTGAGGCATTTGCATGTTAGTTATTAACTGAAAGGGAAGGTTTTTTTTACGATTCCTTAACACCTTAAACAATCAGTTTATACTCTGTTTCCCATAAATATAAAAATGTGAACACATGACATTAAAACTTTAAAGCTTTAAAGCTAAGATGACCCTTTATCCTTTGTTATGTAGCATCTTTCTTCCTCCAGAAATTATATTTATAAACCTTAAAGATTGTCATTCATCTTTCTTTTTGAAACTAAACTCAAAGTTTTTATAAACCAGACGCCACAGGTGTGTGATGGAAATGTGATAAAATAATAGATAAGAACTTATTCTAAAACTCCATTTTGCTCAATCAAGCAAAGCTGACCTAAACCTCACTGTGACGGAATGACATCCTTGTAACTGGACTGTCTCGGCTGAATTTGTCCCCTTGTAGACCTCCTGTTTTCTCGGAGTATAGCCGCTGTCCTCTAAGACGTTGGAGGAGTGAAACAGAGAGCAGTCATTGAGTTGGGATTGTCTTGGAGGTGGCCTGCCAGGACAATACTCCGAAAAGAAACTCAAGTGGGACCCATTACACCCCACCGAGGGCAGACTCTTATCAGTTAATAGCAGGTTTCCCCCCTGAGAGCAGATTGTTTTGATAGATGGCACCTGGTCCGGCCTTTTGCAGCCGGGCACAGGGAGGGAAAAAAAAAAACCTACGAGTGAGTGTTAGATAAAGCCCTGAAGAGAGGGAAAAGTGAAACAAGCATCCTGTGAGTGTTGATTTATACAATAGAAGCAGAGCTAAAGTACACATATGTTTATTTGTTTCATTCGAAAATCCAAACCGCTTAAAGAAACATAAATATATGAGTGCAGATGTTATAAATTACTTATATAAGAACCACTCTCAAAAGAAATATGAGTGAAAAAAAAACTGAATTTAAGTGAAAAAGAATTGGAAAGAAGCGACAGATTGTTGCCATGCTCATTGCATGCACCACAATTTTTTTGAGTGGACATTTCAGTTTCAGGGCGCCGGTAGCCTCGCGTTTTTGTGCACGCCCAATGTACGGAGGCTGAAGTCCTCCAAGGGTTCAATTCTGAACTAGTAGCTCCTTTCCCACTTTCTCTGTCCTTCATTTCCAACTCTATCCACTGTCCTATCTCTAAAATGAAGGCACCAAAAGTTTAAAAAAAAAAAATGAAATGGCAGGGTCAAATATAGTTTGAAGTCTGATTTTGTGCAGAGGTAATAACTCAGAGGTATTGATTAACACAGAGTCTTTATTTCAAAGGATAACTCCCCAATATTTTATGAGAATTGACAAAGATGTTTTTTTTATACAAAGGAAAATGTAGATTTTACGCCGGTCCAGCTGGGCATTAAAGCAGTTGTTAAATTAGTAGCACTGATTGTGCATGCTGTGATGTGTAATGTCCGATGTGTCTTTCAGGTGTTGAAACTTTATTGTTTTTATGTATTTATTTCTCAGTTGGTTGTAACAAAGCGCCCTTTGCGTGTTTGCTCAGGTGTGGTGTGAGGAGTGAATCAGCACTTCACCTGATTAGTCAGCATTCCTGCTACAAATTACACATTTTACGTGCTCCATTTGGACAGACTGCTGGGGCCGGGAATGCTTTGATCCTCCTGATGTGCACCTCATTGGTTTTCTATTTTTACATCGTTTCTCATCCTGCACTAAGACGCAAACATTACCAAAGATAAAACCGCCTGCACAATCTGCACGATACCATTTTGCAACATTTTCTAGTCGCTGCTGCTATAAATAGTGTGACTAGCATGATCTGCCTCAGGTTGTGTTAAAGCAGCTGACGGGGGAAACAAAAGCTCAAACAAAAAAGCAATTTAAAAAATGTTTAATTTAACTGTCAAACGTAAAAAAGTCCAACCATATTGAAAGCAGACGCTATAAAACTTCTTCTGTATTCCAACTTTTCCACCCATAAAACAAAACGGCTGCAAAGGATTTTAACAATAAAACACAACAGCTGCTAAAGAACTGTGGTGAGAGAGCGAGAGAAATAAAAACAAAAAGGTCCTGCAGGATATGTTAATAACCGACGGTGTCATCTTTACATCACATCAAAGTTGAAACTCGTTCATAATTATTGTCTGTTTGGTTTTGTGATCAGGATCAGTGCTTCTTGTCTGATGGACATGCCTCAGTTCACAGTCTGACTCAGGTCAAAAGTTACTGTAGGACCAGAAATCTCTTTTGGTTTTGATTTCAAACTGACTGGAAAGATGATGTAAACATGATGTCATCATCAAACAGGGTACAGGGAGTTAGTGATGCACATTAACACCAGATACGAGTCGAATGGTGTTCTTTTATTCAAAGGAAATCCCTCTTCAGGACTCAATCCAATTAAAAATCTGCAATAAAAAGAAGCTGTTGAATGTTGGGTCTTTGAGTAAAACTGAGGCGTATTAAGATATCTAAGAACACTTTACCTGCTCTTCAGGTGTGGTGATATTATCACAGTGATAACAGTGAGTTAGTGTTAGTGTTGTAGTCAAGACCAGACTGACCGAGGCCAAGACATACCCGAGACCAGGGGGGTCAGAGACCGAGACAAGGCAGAGGCATTTAGGGATCCAGACCGAGTCAAGACCAAGGCGAGACAGAGACAGAGACAGAGACCAGAGACCATTAAGATCAATGAAAAATCATCTTCTTGTATTTAGGGGGCGTGTCACTCATTTTGACGGTAACAGTGGGAAGATTGCGGCCTTAACCGGGGGATAAAAATCAGAATACAAATCAGTTGAAGTTATTTGTTGTTTTAGAAAGAGGTGTTTTCCTTCTGTTTAAAATAATGACTTGGGAAAAAATGACGATCAGCGGTGGTCTTGACCGGTCTTTATTTCAAATCTGGAGTCGGTCCAGTCAGAGACCTTCAAAAAGTGGTCTCCTCAAGACCGGTCTGGAGTACTACAACACCAGTTGCTGAGCTCCTTTTCCCCTCTTGTTGCCCTTCATTCCTGCTCTCCTGACTCTAATGTGTAAATGTTCTTTTGAACATTAATTTAGCCTTTAATTATGTATTTATTCACCAGCAAAGCTGCCAAAAGTCTCCACGGTGTCAGAAACACACTCGTGAGTCAGCAGCCAGCTGTTCACTGCACGCTGACCTTGACTAACTTTGATTGCAATGGAGCAACATAATTATTATCATGACTGTAATTATTATAACACGGGGAAATCACTTCTGAATAGTGAATGAACGGAGTGATCAATGAAAAAAAAACAAAGTGTGACGCAAACCCCCGCTGTTAACACTTTTTAACACTTATTTTAACACTTTATTTCGGGTTTTTTAAAGGTGCATCCTTTCAGAAATTTTATGGAAAATACTTCAGATAATCAAGCAAATTTATGGATTAGAAAATGTCACTTTGCATATTCAGTTTAATCTCTTAAACACATCACAGTTCTAAGGCAAGGCAAGTTTATTTATGCATCACCTTTCAGACTCCAGGCGGTTCACAGGTGTTTCACTAAGACACAACAAACATTTCAAACATTATAAAATAATAATAAAAAGATTTTAAGAGGCAATAAAAGATGAAAACAGTAGGTACAAAAATCAGATTTAGATAAAATAAGTGTAATAATTAATGATTGATCAAAATAAAACAAAAAAAAATTGATGAGGAATAAAAAAAAAAAAGTAGCTTTATTGAACCAAAAATAATTTTAAAAATTCAAACATCAAAATGTGTGGATGGTCAAAGGATGAATGTTACGGCTCTGGAGAAGTTATTACAGAAATAAAAGAAGAGATCAGAGTGAGTACAATTAGAAAAAAAAAAAAAGGACCCAAAGTACACCAGATAGAAAATTTGATACTGATATAAATTGAGATATTTTATCTTATTTTTGGGATGCGTTATTGAACAAAGTTTAAAATGTGAGGTTTTTTTTATTTAAATTTTCTTTTATCATAGAGAGAGCTGTATCAGATGAATTAAAGTCTCCTGTTCTGTAACGTCCTCTTCCAAAAGGTCGAGAAGGTCACAGCTTTAGAAAGAAGTATTTTATTCTGAAAAACATGTTAAGCAGAATATAATCTTCAAAAAAAAACGTTGAGTGCAGATTTAATGTTTTATTGATTGTTTCATTGCAGATATTTAAGTTTTCTTCATTTTTTTAAGGTCATTTTTTAACCACAGGATTTATATCATGAGCTACATCAACAACAACATCAGAGGTGTTCACTCTAAACAGGAGCTACATCAACAGTTTGATCCCAAGGGGGAAAAAAATAATCTGAAAAATAAGTGCAATTACATTACGAGTGCTTCAACCGAAATTCAGTGAATTTCATCCATCAATTCATCCTTTAGTTATAATGGAGAGATCAATTTTTTCAAGGAACGATCAGACGAGAAAAGATCAGATGAAATAAGATAGATCTTTATCCCCCCCGAAATAAATCCTGACAGCAGGTAGAGAGAAGGTTCAGAAGAGAAAAGAGTCACACTAAGGACCATCATGTAAGAGAAATATGAGAAAAAAAAGTGAATTAAAAAGTAATATGTGGGTGATGTTTAAATTCAAAGAAACTTGGCCTGTAAGAGGGGCTTACAAGTAAACTGATGGACTTTCCTGGCATGTTGAAACACTGTTGGCAGTCCCAGCTTACTGTGGATAAAATACTCTTTTAAGTTTACCACAACAAATGTGTACACTTTTTGAGATTTAATCTAGATGCTGAAATGAAATGAAGACAAAGAAGTTGAGAAGATTGACAGGATGGCACGAGTATATTTTTAATGACATACCAGTCCTTTTATTCCTGAACACCCCCCCCCCCCCTTGACCAAAAGAGAGAGCTCCCTGCAGAGGAATGTTTAGGGGGGGGTGGGTTGTGGTCCGGCTGCAGTGTCCTCTTACAGTCCGGCTGACCAGCAGGCTCTTGGAGGTGATTGATTAGGTGGTGCTGGGGCCACCGAGGACCCTCTCTGAAGCTTAAGAGGCCAAGGGTCACCTCCTCTGCAAATCTGCTTCCTTTTGTACAGTCGCAACACCGGGAGAGCGGTGTCACATCTCCCCCCTCTCCTCTTCTCTCCCATATCCCCCCCCCTCCCTCTGGTCTTCACCCTGGGAAAATGGGGGAGGCGTCAATTAAACCTTTTCTCTCTCTCGCTTCACTTCTCTCTATCTTCTGAAGTTTCTTCTTTAAAAAAAAAAAAAAAAAAAGCAAATTCTTTAGGTTGAGATGCAAAGAGGCGCTCAGGGCCGAGGCGCGGTGCCGTTAAAGAGGGTTTGTTAAGGTTTTCCTTGAATAAAACTAATGATAATGGAGCATGCAAGCTGTTGTAGAACACTCCTTAATGGATTACTTAAGCAAGCAATTAGCAGTACACTAGCAGCCTGATATCAGCATCTGAATGGTTTAAAATATGTGTCGCTTGTAATGATGCTATGCAGCAATTACTCTTCCTAATAGATTGATGTGCAACCGCTTTCACCCAGGCATTGATATAATGAGACACAAAGCTTTTTCTCCACCGCCCTGCAAAGTTTGAGCTGCTTTTTCTTTTTTCTTTTTTTTTTTTTTTTAACTTTCTCCTCCTCCTAAAGCAAAAAGCAAACTGAAGCAACAACAGGGAAGAGAAGAGCCGTCAAATGTAATCCCTTGATATGTAGTCGGTCCGAAAGCGTTTGCTGAGGGATAACATTGCAATTCCGAAAATGTGGCCGGTCCTTGGCCCTCGGGGGCGAAGCCTTTGTGGTCACAGGACCAGATTACACTTTAACCCCTACTGCCAGTAACCTGCCCCCCCCCCCCCCACACCTCAGTGCCCTGGCTCAGGCCTGGGGTCAGGTGAAAGGCCAGGAATCTTAAAACAGAAAAGGAGGGAAAAGAAAAAAAAGAGTCTGTCTTTAAAAATCCCAAATTGCAGCTTTGACTGGATTTCATTGAGATTCCAGCGCTGAAGACCATCGCCTGGGCTTTGTTCCTCATCAATAAGTACACGCAGAGTCTTTTTTTTTTATTTATTTTTTTTAACTATACTCACACATCTCCATTCAAGTAGATATAAGCAACCAGGTTTTGTTTGAACTTAAAGTGTCAGACTCTGAGGAGAATAACATGGAGCGTTCTGCAGCAGCAGCTCTCAAATGCAGGAATATGCAGAAAGTTATGCACACAGATAGGAAGAGAAACACAAAAGTATAATGAAACCAACCTTCATCTGAAGAGCAGGCGTTCATTCAGAATGCAGCAGAAGGCTGTTTGGTTTTCTTGAACGGAATGAAAAGGATTTGATGCATCTTAAACTTTTCAGTTCAAACACGTGAACACAGACCTGACTGAGGTCGGAGGTAATGGAGTGCAGCTAAACCACGAGTGTCCAGAATCACTGCTGACATGTTGGATTACTTAGTGTGTGTGCATGTTTGAGTTTGTGTGATCAAATATTATTTAATGAGGCCAGATTGAATAGGTCAGCAAATAGCCTCGACAGCCGTATATATTAATGATATGCAAACATGAAAGTCAAAATATCTCAACGAGAGAAATACCAAAAAGAGGAAGTAGTCTGAATTTAAGATTTACAGTCAGTTCTTATTGTTAAGCATATCTCATCTTTACGTTATCTAACTGGGATTAAAGAATCTTATGTTAACATCATCAGTGATCTCTGATTTCTGCTCATTTTAATGAAACAGAGTGAGGGGTTTATCGTCTCCACAGACTGAAGCTTTGTGACACACCAGCCTGTTTCTGCTGCTTCTTGCTTACATGTAAAAAAGAAAAGTTACAAATGCTGCCGTTTGTTCTCTCCTGCTGCAGCCACATCTGTGAGCGGAGCTTGTGTCAGTGCGTCTGCCGTGTGTGTCGACTGTCAGCGTGCTCGTTCACAGGCCAGATGTACAGAGGAAGCAGTGGAGTTGGAGTGCCATCCCCCCCCCCCACCCACCCCCCCATCAGGCCTCCTCCTCCTTCAAACAAAGCCACACAAAAAAAAAAAAAAAAAAGTGTGGATTTATAGCTACCAGTCTGGGTCAGAGAGCTGCCGGTGTCTCCCTCCTACACCGCACTATAATTTCCTGGGTTCTGTCCACGGAGAAATACGGCCCGCTGACAGAGAGAGGTAGAGCAAGAAGAGGAAGAGCTAAACATAGAGACGTGAGGAGACGAGGGCGAGACGCAGTGTGAGGATGTTGACAACAAGTTACACATTGTTTTCCATTAAGCAACAATCTCTCAATGCCTTTCATTAAGGTGCTTAATGATTCTTAATGATACTCCAGGAACAAATTCAAGGCTCATCACGGCAGCTTTCTGCTTCGAGAAGTTCACAGACGAAGGATGGAGATGTCTTTTTTTTTTTTTTTTTTCTTTTCTTCTCTAAATCTTTTCTGTAAATACGTACTAACGAGAGACGTGAGAAATCAATCCGCCGCTGAAAATAGTCCCGAAGACATAACACCGTTTTGTACTCGGGTTTGAGGAAAGTTTGCCAAAAGTAAAGAGTTGTTTTTAAAGGGACAGTTCGTATTTTAGTGCAGGGTTTAAAAGTGAATGCATTAAGTTGGAACAAATTGGGGGAAAAGAGAAGTTTTAAATGTTATCTTGCATCAAGAGACAGACTTTAACGTAGTATTAATCTTTTTTTTTTTTAATCCTCGAGTGTGATGCCCAATCATTAAAACATTTCGACTCTCACTTTAAGGTCTCACTTCAGATCCTGTCATTAAATAGACGCCATAAAGAGTTAATGACGGACGTTTAATTCATCCTAAGAAGCTGCGTTCTGCTGAACCGATGAGGGTTTTATTCTCTGAATGTTTTAAAAACATTCATTTAAAAATGAAGCTTTTGATTGATTTTTTTTTTCTTACATGAATTCTGCTGCAGCATGTGTTTGGCTTCTTTTTTAAAAAATGAAAAAAAAAACCTGTAAAAATCTAATTTATCGTTCCTTTCTTAGGAGGAGAAAAAACATCAATCAGAAATCAAAACCGAGCGAAATGAAATTTTTAAAAAGAACAGCCCGGCCTGCCGACTATTGCTACAATATTAACAGACATATTACTATTCTATTACTCTGCAGAGCATTGTTAAGCATGTGTGATTGCAGAGTAGCATAGCTGTCCCCCCCCCCCCCCCCCCCCCCCCCCCCCCCCCAGATGTTCACTCATTCTTCTCCACTTATTCAGTCACTTATTGCTTAAGTATGTTTCTAAAAAAAAAAACATATTTCATTCGTCTTGTTCTTCTTTGATGCACCCAATTAATATTTGCTTCTGCTCGAGCGCACTTTCATTTAGCATGTGAGGCGAGTCTGCTAAAAGGATGCTCGGAGTAAAGCCAAGATATCAGAAGCCTTGTTAGAACCAGCGTTTCTGTTTATTATTAACTCCTCGAACACTAAAACAAAAAAATAATAATAATGCCAATGGAGGCAAGAGGATGTTTTTTTTTGTTTTTTTGGTGGTGAAAGGTGAAATAACAGGCAATGCATTTATGAACAGCTTGCTCATGTGAAACTGCGTTCACCCCCGATGACCCTGGCGCTCTGGAACAAACACCTGACCCTCTAAACTACTTTCTAATCTTAATTCTCAGACATTAAGTGTCTGCACGGCGGACACTGAAGCAGTTAAGTCTCACCATATACCATATAAGAGGCTTTTTTTTTTCTCTCTCTCTCTCTCTGGGAGAAAACTCCTGTGAACTGGTATAGGTCATGTGAGGACTTCTCTCCCCCCCTTCCAGTGGGAACCAGTGAGTGAGTGTGGAGACAGAGGAGCGCCCCCTGCTGGCCAGAGGCAGCGTTTGAACCCCCCCCCCCTTCACACTCCACTGCTTCATTCCCTCTCTCGTCTTTATTCAGAGGTGACTTTATGGGGTCGTTTTGCCGCGATCGGTGCTATCATCGCCATTATATGATTATCTCCCACTAATCTCTCCCATGTAATACTCCTGCAGGACCAATTTCTGGAGCACGATTGTTTCTTATCTGCATTTTGAGGCAATCTGGGGCAGCCGGCGTCTCACTCCTCTCCAGAGACGGAGGCTTAAGATGATGGTCTTTCAGTAATGATTTCATCTCTGCCGTCAGTGAATCCCAGTGTGATCATCATGAGGGGGAATATTCAGCTTAGATCAACAGAAATTGGCAGCGTTTTAGATCCCTGTATGAATTTATTGTACTGTACTAAATATAACTCGCACTAAACACACATCAATCTTTAAGGGAGCGCCGGATCTCTCTTGCACATTTGTCGTCGTTTGAGTGAATATTTTCCAAAGTCATCCCTTTTCAAAGATGATTTTTTTGGGATGACTTTAATTCCCCTTGAGTGTCGTCTCTCTTTGTGAGAGCTGTGTTAGAAAACCACAGGTGGGCTCGCACAGGTGGTTGTTAACAGTCCTGGCAGTGAACGCGCTTGTTTTCTCTCTCTCTCTCTCTCTCTCTCTCTCTCTCTCTCTCTCTCTCTCTCTCTCTCTCTCTCTCTCCATTTTCTGTCGCTCTGTCTGAGGAGGCTTTTTCAGCCTCGCTGAGTTTTTTCCTCGGCTTGCCTTTGATTCTCTCGTATAAAAAGTAGAAAAAACATGAAGCTCCTCGGCTGCGGGCTCACAGAGAGGGAGGACTGAGTGTACAAGCTGCCCGGTGATTCTGTGATCAGTGGAGGTACCTGCTGAGAAAAAAAGAGGGAGATAAAAGTCAAATCAAAGAAACAATTAAGATGAGAGGGGGAGATTTAGTTCCTCCCTTTTCTTTGTCACACAAATTACATTTAATATTAAATCAGTGTGAGGAGAAGCCGTCATGTATATGTACACTACATACAAAGATGTAACCATAAAGTAGAGGGTGCTGCAGTATTTTCTTGCACTATTAAAGACAGTTGATCAGGGATAAATTGATGTTGCAGTGATGAAGCATTTTATTTTGAAAGGCTTATGTTTTTAAAAAAAATTGTTATTGCACTATTTTTATGGTCCTGCCATGTAACTCAATAAAATACACTTTTTATACAATGTTACCTTGAAAGAGGTCAATAAAGAGAGAGAGAGAGAGAGAGAGAGAGAGTGTGTGTACTGAGAGCGAGATGTGCCATTAAAGCGAAACAAATGTACAATAAATAAATAAATAGAACAATTTTCAGCTTTTTCACAACTTTTCACAAAATATTTCTGAGACACAAATCTCAAATGAATCCTCTGTCTGCAGATTTATGCATCAAGCATCAAATCAAAGGCAGGACACATTTTTGTATTGATCTTGAATTCAATATTTAACATGTGAGAATGAAAATTACAGACTGGATTGTTATTCGAGCGCTCGCTGTGATTACTAACTAGCCTTTTATATCAAATACATAAAACTTAGACTCGGTGTTTGAAGGTGGATATTTTAAAGATTCAACACATCGATCTAAAGATTTTATGAAATAATGAAGGAGCTGAGATTTTTTATTTATTATGGAAAATGTAGAGAGAAAAAAATCGAGGATTACAAATGATGTCAGCATGAAACTGTCTGTTTCATACAATCCTTTAATATTAGACTTTTATCTTTGCCATACCAGAACACAAAAATGAATACATCACACCTACCTTATCTTATAAAGTAAAGGTGTAGCATATACTTAAATGATTCTGTGTTCCTCCTCCACCTACACCGCTCACTCATGTCTCAGTGTTGATTTTAAACATTTGCATGAATCTTTGAAGCATGACCTCGACTCTGTAATCATTATTTATTCTCTGTTTCAATATTTAAATTCCATTTGTCCTGCTACTTGTTGCTGCAGCAAGCCGCCCCCCCTCCCCCCCTCCCCCCCCTTCTCCAGAATCATTAAAGTGTCATCCCATTTTCTCCCTTATTCCTGTACATCACAGCACGACATCCAACTACTGTATCAAGTACCACCAGAGGACTGAAATAAACGAAACAAGGCCAAGACTTCATCACAATCGTAATGGAGAGAAAGAGAGAAAAACCCAGTATGCCCCCCCCTCCCCTCAATCCCCCCAGCCTCCAAATCAATTTCCTTTAAATGGAATTAAGTGAGATTGAGGCACACCACTGTATTAGTTCTTCAAAAAACAACCCTCCCAGCCACACACACACACACACACACACACACACACACACACACACACACACACACACACACACACACACACACACACACACACACACACACACCCCTCCTCCTCAGACTGCTGCCGTTTCTCCCTCGATGGAGTTTGATCGACACACAGCTGATCTATAAATAAAGCTTTTCTTCCAGCCCACAAAGTCACGTCGGCCGCTCGCAGTTTGGCTCCAAGGTCGCAGCTGCCTGAACTCGCCTTTATTGCATCCACTCACCACTTGTTCGAGGGGAGACGGGAAAAAAAAAAAGCTTTAAAAAGCACTCTGAGCAAATGTAAATCTGCAGTTTGCTGCAAATGGACGTGTAAACAGAGCAGGATGGAAGTGCTTACGTTTGTAGACGTTGTCTCTCGCAGGAAGCACAACCTGAACGTCTTTTTAATATCACCGATTTAACTTCGTACACGTGCATGGCAGAGATGTAATCCAGCAGATGTTTCACACATTGGAGGCCTTAAAAATGATGTGAGTCATTAGGTTTCCGTTTGGTTTCACACTTTTTGTTTTTTTTAAAGCACTCTGTGGCGTCGTTTGTAATTAACTCTCAGTCCAAACCTTTTTATGAAATCTGATTAAATGGAGTTGATCTTTGTGTTCTTTCTTTATTTGAATCACCCGCTGAGATTACAGAAATGTTCACTTCTTTTTTTTTACTAAACTAGAAGATGAAACACTTTGATCATACACATTATTACAGCAGTCTGCTTTTATATAAAGATATCAGAGTACTGTATGTACGGGGACTTGTTGCTGCGGCTGACTTGATGCAGTGATGTGAACAGTTTGATTCAGGTTGTAATTGTAATATTTCAATAGCAGCTGGTTGGCATGTCATTTCTACAACTATTTAATACAATAAATAATAAAGTAATAAAGTTACAAGACATTACATAACACTAAAAAAGTTTTTTCAGCAATGTCAGATTTCTGTTAAAAAATCTGGTTTAAACCTACTAAAAATGATTTTTCCAAATAAATGTTTCAAATTCACAATATGTAATTCCAAAATATGAATTACTGGCTTTTTGTACACAAAAAAATCAGAAAAGAATCCCAATGTGAATTCCAATCATAAGCCTGGACTTTACGTTTTCTTAGATTATTTGTTTTTTGAAAGGTGTTTTTTGGCCGTTTTGTCTTTATTAGAGAGGACAGCTGAAGAGAGACGGGAAATGTTAGGAGGAGAGAGAGAGAGGGGATGACATGCAGCAAAGAGCCGAGTTCAGATTCAAACCCTCGGCCGCTGCGATGAGGACTACAGCCTTAGTACATTGGGTGCGCACCATAACCGCTAAGCTATATCGGCGCCCAGATAGATAGTTTTCTATCTCAACAAAATGTGCCATATTTACATTTAAGTCAGATTTTTTTAGTCAGAATTTCACTAAAAATCTTTCTCTGTTTGCTTTTGTTCACCTTCAGCACGATTTTTGGTTAAATGGTGAAATTTCTCACAACATGTTTTTACTTAAATTATGACAGGGGTATAAAATCTGACTGTTACAGACGTCCTTTAGCATCCTCACCTCCACCTCTCCGAGCTCTGCACACTGATGCTTATATTACTATTTTATTTACTGCTGCGTGCCGCTCACTAATTCATCTCCTGCTGTTTCCTCTCCTCACGACTCAAAGAGTACAATCCGAGTACAATCTGCTTCTTCGCTTTCTTTTGCCCTTGAATGGCAGCTGTGGTATTTGCAGCTTGTTGCTTACTTCCTACTAATTGTTTGGCTTGAAATTATTCCCAGATTTTTGTTTAGTGTCGGACGAAAGCTGAGGCTGAACTCAGGTGTCGGATGATTATATTTCTTCTTTTTTTTCCTCTTGTATTGTTGTTTTCTCTTTCTCTTTTTTAACTCCTCGTGACGGGAATGAGCCTCGATTTCACACCCTCTCTTCCTCTACCTGCTCTCCTGTGATTTCCTCCTGAGAGAGGAAAAAGCCTCCTCGCTCGTCTGTTAAATGCAAACCTGTGCAACAATAGATGCTTGTAGTGCTCTGTGACTTCTCTCTCAGACCTCCACCCCTGTACTCATCCTCTGCCGCTCCCGACAAAAGCCCCACGTTAACTACATTAAGCCGACGGAGTAGCATGCCATCCCCATTGTACCTAATACCTTTATCATTCAGGAGCCGTTTGGCCATGCTTTTCTCCCAGCATTCACGTATCATTTGCTTTACTCTTTAAAGTTACACAAAGCACATATATTTTTTTTCTTCCCCAAACCCCCTACACCCCTCATCCTTTCTGCTCTTTTTTTTTCTCTCCCTCCCACCCCTCCCCTCCCTGCCCTGCTTCCCAGCCGTCTGAGAAAACAAAACAAACACCCTATCCTGTCTGTGTTAGAAGGGATGAAGGGTGCTGAGAGTGTTAGTGTGTGTGTGTGTGTGTGTGTGTGTGTGTGTGTTGTGGTTAGGACAGTAGAGAGAGGTGCTAAAAGCCTTTTGTCCAGCAGGAAAGACGATGTCAGCAGCCACAGTGAGGGGGGGGGGGGAAAGTGAGGGAGGAGGGGGAGCTGGGGTCATTTGGCTTCTGCCGCTTTGTGTGTGTGTGTGTGTGTGTGTGTGTGTGTGTGTAAGGGCCGAAGGACCTAAGAGCCTGTGACTAATGTGGGTTTGGTCCACCTCCTCCTCCAGCCCCCTTTTCCTTTTACATTGTGTGCCCCCACTGTCCAGATGGCCAGTAAGAGAATAAATCCTGGGAAGCCGCGGAGAGATTTGGGATTCCTTTGCAGGACAGAGGGTTGGGGTGAGGGTGTGGTGGTGGTGGGGGGGGGTGACGGGAGGTGGACAGGGTTAGGGTGGAGTCCGGTGAGTCACTCCCAGTCCATGTGGCACAAAAACCTTGTTTATAATAACAAGAAAAGAAAGTGTTTGACTAACGATGATGGATCTTGAATTGAGTTGGAGGTTTAGATTCACTCGAAACAGAAAGAACAAAAAGAATCCAGGTAGTCTCAGAAAGCATGCCAGAGACTACACAACATGCACAAAGAGGAGGAGAAGGGCAGACAAGGGGAAATATCTTTAAAAAAAAACTCTGGATGAAAAGGATATGAAAAATAGCAGACTGGGCTGGCACAAGCCCTCTGAAGCAGAATTTAATCTCCCACCTCACGGCACACTTTCCAGTTAAGGGAAATGTTTTCACTGGGCAAAACGTTTGCCAGTGTCAGATCGATCATGCTCCACCTGGTTTAACTTCCTATGTCATGTATTTTTAATGTATATTAGTCATTTTTCTTGTATTTTGTTTGTTTTCGTGGCTGCTCATTGTTTGTCAAGCACTTTAACTGTCCTGTGTCTTAACCAGTTTTGACCAGTTGACCACATTTCCCTGGTTGAATGGAGGTTAATTATATACTGATGTCAACAACATCTGAATATGCAAAACAAATGTCTTCATCCTAAATCAAATCCGACAAAAAGTGTTGCTGGATGACAAAGTAAAGCAGACATTCATACAACCACATAGATCATCAGTGCAACATCTTAACTCAGCTTAAATAAGACATTTTGTTCAGAGTCCGGCAGCATCCTCAGCAGCTCAAATGTTTGACGGTAAATATATTAAATTTCATGTTTGTGGATTTGGGGATGCACACAAAGTCTTTTGATAGATGTGAGGCAGGTTTGAAAAAGAGGCGGGTCCTTTTTACAGGTTGTTTAAGATGTTTTTTTTAGGAGGAAGGAAAGAGATGCAGGTGTCAAATCTGTTTCCTTATCAGCACATTAGAAACATGACAAGTTGAAGTCTAGTGATGAACTTTGTAGACGTGGGGAAAAAAAACAATTTGAGGTGAGATTTGCTCTTTTTGAATCGGTCTGACTCTCTCCCTGTGTCGTCTGCCTCTTCCATGTCAAACAATCTTCAGGTCCCTCACTCAGGGTTGTTTTAAGTTGTCTTCTTCTGTCAGTGTATATCTAAGAGCTAAACTCCTGCTGTTAATGTACACAGTTTTGTGAAGCTCTCTGATGGTTACGCAGAGCTTTTATTGTTGCACATCGTGAATCAGGGTCTCAGAAAAAGATCTGAGGATTCTGTTTTTTTCAACGTTTCAGATCATTAATCTTGGTGACAGGGATTTACATCAGCCGACAGATTCACTGGGATATTCAGAGTGAGGATGTCTCCCTTTCCTGTTAAAGAATACGACTGCACGCCAATGTGCGGCGCTTCATCTGTAAACACACAATCGAGCATTTTATGTGGAGAAAAAAAAAACGGAGTGCACAAATGACCGAGCTGCGCGCATTTCTCCGTGGGATTTCTCCAACCTCCCACCGAATGCTGTCATTTATTTTCATTGGTTTTCCCGCAGTAATGGACTCCGCTTGAACAGCATCTTTGTGTTTAACCTTGAGGAGGAAGCATATGTGCGTTTATGTAGCCGCGGACGCAGACAAACACTTTACTGTGATAATGATCATCTCACTTACTTTTTATTTCTCTCCCTCTAAAAGCACATTTTTGTTTAGCTTTTTGTCGTTTCAGAGAGGTCACAGTGAAAATGGAGCCAATGTTTTAATTTAGCGCTGAGGCAGTAATGCTCTATTAGCTCAGAGTTATTAAATATACAGGTATTTATGAGGGTGACATTGGTGCTCGTAGTACGCTGTGGAAGAAGAGAATACAATAGAAGTCACACACACACTGCTTCAATCTCAAATACTTGTATATAGTATAAAAATGTAATTCTACATAATGCAACAACAATGAAAACAGCATTGCAACGTGAAGTTTTGTGACAGAAGAAACCAAAACAGTGGTAAAAAAAAACAAAAACGATAGGCCGATAACAAATGCCAAGTTACCTAGTGATCCTACATTTCCCATCATGCAGCTCAACTTCATTTTTTCATCAGCCCCTTCCTTTTGTGGCTAAACGCAATTGTCTTTCAAACTTCACACCCCCGTTTGTAACCGAGGCGATGGCAAATGTCCAGACCAGCACCAATCCAGAACTGATTATTATTATTATTATTATTATTATTATTATTATTAATAATAATAATAATAATAATAATAATAATACATTGGTTTTATATAACACTTTTACAAAAACATAAAACATTAAAACAAAACAAAAAACGACGAGGACAGTACAGTGATGAAGTAATGTGGGGGGGGGGGGGGAGTTACTGGTTGTAGGCAGTGATGAAGAGGTGAGTTTTGAGGGATTTCTTGAAGGAGGTGAGTGTGGGGGAGTCTCTGATGTTTTTTGGGAGTGAGTTCCAGAGGGTGGGAGCAGCAGTGGAGAAAGCCATGTCCCCCCCCCCCCAGGACTGATAGGCTGGAAACTTACATTAAAGGACCGTTCACATACAGTAGGAGTGTATGCATGTTACAGTCACTGGATCCCTCATTCAGGATAGCAATGATCCATCTACAGTAGGGCTGATTCCACTTCTGGTTGCAGGAATCACTCGCTTAAGGGTGACTCGTGCAGATGTGGGCAGTGGTAGCATTATAAGATTCAGAATTTAACCGAACAACAGAGGCCGCAACGTAAAGCTGATTTTCATTTATCTTTTGTTGAAGCAAATGGTCGATACGGGTCGTAACAAATTCAGTGACAGAAAACATCCTGATTATAGAGATCCAGTCAGATTGGGCGGTTTGGATGCCTTCATCCTCAGTGTGCTAGTCCAACATTTTTAAACTAAGAGGGCGTCAACAGCATGTCATCAAGTCTCCATATTTCTGCCTGGAAACCATATTAAACCCGATTCTGATTCTGACATCACAAAGGGGGGAATCGCTCAGATATTGCAAAGCTGAGGAGCCACAGAACAAATAAATCAAATGTTCTCACCTGCTTAGATGACAAGTAAAAAGATTTTGACACAATCTGCATCAGGATCAGTCAAGAGAATATTTTTGATGCGTTCAAAGAGGTCACACTTTAGGGCATTGATTGATCTTTTTGATTTTCAATATTTAGATATTTTGTTCAGGAGAAACATGTTCACCTTTATTATAGGAGTCCATTTATTTTGCTACCTTCACATTTAGACTCAGAGCCCCCCCTTTACTGGCCCCTACTGGCCCTCTACCAGCCTTACAGCCCGGCTCGGGGGCCCCCTCCTGTCAAACGTCGCCCCTCCCTGACGGGCAGAGGAAGAGCAAGCCAGTTGTCACGGCCAGGCTGGCTGAGAGTTAGGGAGGCCAGCTGTAGCACAGGAGCTGTTCCCTCTCATTTCCACTTCATTTATCTGCCCCCCTCTCTCTCTCTCCCCCCCCCACCTCGCTCCCTCCTTTCATCCATCCATCTATCCCCCTCTCTTCTTCCTCCCTCTGCCAGTGGACCAGCTCTCTCTCTCTCTTTCCACGCCGAGCTCCACTGTGCCCAGTCAGCTGTGGCAGAGCAAATGGCATCTCTTTGTTTCTTCACTCTCTTTCTCAGACACTCTGAGACTTAAAGTGCACTCATATGTTTGTTTTGATCTAATATATACGTATACTCATTATGACGTTAAAGCCCTCAGATGTTAAGGACACTTAAATTCCCCCCATTTTTTGAAAATGAACCACTTTTCTTTTCTGGTTAAGCATCCATTTTTTAAACGCACATGAATCAGTTTAATGCTTCACAAACAAGAGATTTATACGAGGCGTCTTGGCTGAGTGGAGAGTTTGGGGTATAAAATGATATCTGAAGTCATGCAGGAAATAAACAAAACTCAAAAGAGAGCAAATCACTTCCAGATTTTGACCCACTGTAGAGCCGAGCCAGGTCCAGACAGAGGGCTCTCTCTCTCTCTCTCTCTCTCTCTGTTTCCTTTCCTCCCTCCCTCCCTCCCTCCCCTCCTTGGTATGAATCTGCCGTATCTCATTCCCCAGCGCTAATTCCAATTTAATTGCCAGTAGCCCGAAGCCTCCTCAATAGGAGTAACAAATGGTTTGATTCTGTAGACTTCATCAGACTGCATTTTAAATGCGACACAGTAACCCGGTGCGAATGCCAATGAAGCCTGGCGAGTAGCTCCTCTGTTTACTAATTATCCTTTTTCTTACTCCGAGCCACACTGCACAAGTTGTCTGATTAAATCGGATTTGTGGGGATTGGAGGGTGGGGTAGGTGGGTGCTCCGGTGGTGGTGGTGGTGGTGGTGGTGGTGGGAGGGCAGGCGGATTGGATGGCCGAGCGAGGTCCGTCTTTGTAAATGATCCTCAAGTCCAACAACAAGAGAGGGGCCGGCGGTGCAAACTGTAAATCATGATAAAGGGCCTCGCCACTGTTACTCACGCTGACATTAATTCCCAGCGTGTGTCGTTTATGATCTTTACAGTCAGCATGGCGGTGAGGGGAAGAAACAAACACATGCTGCTGTGTAAATTCCACTGACATTTCAGGATGTATATCCACTGCAGCCGTGCAAAGAAAGGCTTTGAGATTGGCTGGATGTGTATTTAAGACCTGAAAACCTCTCAGCGGCCATGTTGCAGGAATACAGATTTTCCTTTCCCTCTGCATAAATGTTGTGTATGTTGTTCGTAGTGCATTTAACAGGCATTATTCTGTATTAGCATGTCAACAAACCCCATTAAAAAGACCAAAACGAACTAATCTTTTAATACTTTATGACCTCACCGTGCTGTCTGAGGCTGATTTGTTTGTACTGCAGATGTAATTCTTCAAGTAGCAGGTGGAAAAAAAAAAAATGCGCAGTGTCGTAAAAAAGCGTCCTAGAAAAGATAGATCCTGTCGTTTTTTAGCAAGAGGACTACATATGTGATGTTTTGCGCAACAGCAGGACGATCATCCTAGCAACCTAGCAACTCATTTCCTTGTCGGTTAATCAGACATTTAAATTCAGACGATACGTCTAGATAAACTGACAAAATATAAGCAACTTGAAGGGAAGCGTACCTTGTGCTGATATTGTCTGTGAGACGATCCGAGTGTCAGACCGAGCGGGGTCACCGCACCATCTCTGCTAGCGTAAGCAGTGCTAGCAACATTAGCCTTCAGTGCTCCTTGCAGGTAAACATCCGCATGAATGTGGTTATATGCTAATTAACCAGACACACCTCACATATACAACTTAGCTCCATTTTCTAAACCAAAAAAAACGGGCAAAACAGAGCAGGAGCGACAGAGCTAAGCTACGGCTCCAGCCCCCTGGTGGCGGGTGGATGTAGCGGCAGCTTGAGCACAACATTTGACCGTCATTGAGGGCCAACGTATAATATATTAATGATTCTGGTGGGGGGGATGGGAGGGGGGTGACGTTTAATTGTCCAGTCAGCTGGTTGACCACGTGCCTAGTTGTATGTAGGATTGGCTCAAAACATGCTACCTTTCCGTCGTCATGGTAACGGAGGAACTTGTACCAGTGGAACAATGTGTTTTCTGATCGATAAAAACCATGCATTCGTGATTTTGAGTAGTTTAAATGCGTTAATGTTTAGCCGCGACACTTGACTGCCTCTTCTATCCTCTTTATCTCGTAGCTGATGAAAACCACCATATGGACATGTTTACAAGATCTGAAACATTTTTGCATGGAGGCTTTAAAACTGCATTTTCCCACGATTACTGAAAAAACATCTGACCATCAAGTCTGCCTGATTATGTGTTATTCATAACATTTTTAAAGATCACAAATGAACACCATCAGTAATAATGTGCAGAGAGCAGTGAAGAGCTCCAGTTGCTACAGTACGCAGAGAATATGGCGCGTCTGCATGTGAGGAAATTTGCACTGCTATAAAGACCTCTCCCTGTCAACTAAATGGCCAGTTGAGCTGCCATATGGTTGTGCTGACATTATCTCTGGGTAATTAATATGGCATCTCGCCTGGCATCTGGTGGCATTAATCTAGCTGCGAGCAGTTCATCTTACAATGTCAGCGCTGCTGCGGGCCCGACGTGAATTATCACTGCCCGATGCAACCGGGAGGCAGAGACCAAACAAAACAACACACAGCGGGGCAGAGTGTGTCGTATCACTTTCTTATAACAGGCTCGTAGAAAAAGGCGTTTTTTTTCCTGATTTCTTTGTTTTCTCCCCTGCATGATGAATGTCAGGTTGTTTCTTTGGCTCGGTCCTCAGACGTTAAGGTTTAAAGTCATGAAGCCATTAGATGGATCGTAATCAGTCAGCAGATGAGATTTTTGTTTTAAAAAAACCTCCTTAAAGACTTGTTTCATTGTGTTTTTAATGAATTTCACCTCCATTTAAATGTTGCTGTTTGACCCAGTTCCATATTATTTACAAAAACTATAAATCCTCTCTGCATACTGAGTTTGTTTCTTGTTGTGTACATTTATACTGAATGAATAAAAGCACTTTCCTGTTAAATAAGAGGAAGAAGAGGAAGGTGTGGGGCGGCAGTTGTACTGGTGTCGCCCCCGGTTACAGTGTGTCTACAGGTTCTAACTTCTTTTCTGTACTTTCCACACAAATATATGTACACACTTGTGAGTGTGTGGCGTTCAGGTCTGGATCCTGTGTTTTTGTGTGTCTGTTTTTGAAAGCACACAAGGAGAAAAACAGGCTGAAAAAGTGAGCTCAGAAAAAAAAAAAAAAGAGCTCAATGTTAGTGAGAGCTGTGCACAGTTGGATAACAGGATACTGAAAAGCCTGTGCATTGTTAACAGCTGCAGAAAAAAGGTGATGGATATGATTCTGAAACATTGTGTCCTTGCCTGTCAGGTCACGACTCCTCAAGTACTATTTACTGAAAAGTGAGGAAATGGTGCGGTGCTATGCAAAATATGTCAGACAGAGAGAGGGTAAACAAATAATATCATCAGTGGCAACAGACCAAACACTGAATCACTCAATTTGACAATTAATAGGCTTTGCTTTGGAAATGTTTGGACATTTATATTCCATTGCCTGAAACATTTAGGAAATGAGTCCTTCACTTAATCCCTTACTTTTTGCACCGGGATTGTTTACTTGCCTAAATGCAACCATTAGCCACAGTTTGAACGTTACAAACAGGAGATGATTTGCTCAGGTCGCATGGAGTGATGTAATTTGGATGCAATGTTAGTCATGTAAACCACTTTTAACAGCATGCTTATTTCCTCATTTCTCCGTCTCTGTTGTAAGTCCACATGCTTCTGTTTCGCACCACATGGAAGCCGCCCTGCACTCAGTGTAAATGTAAACGCTGTTCAGAAAGAAATAAAAGCTTTAACATGTCCACTATGATGTCCTGAACAGTTTGAAATCTACCTATTCTTTCCCCCACTGTTAGACACAAATGAGTCGGGAAATCGTATTTTGTTTTGTTGAGAAGGTAATGAGGAAATCACAGATGCTCTGGAAAGCTGGAGATTAGCAGACATTAGTCTTAAAACAATTGGAAACTTTCACTATTTAGCACTCAATCAGAAGAAGTAGCTCCAGTTACCGCGCAGGGTATTTTTAGTGTGTTATCCTGTGTATTAAAAATCAGATCCCTTAGTTCTGTCTGAAATCTTCTTGCATTAAGAACAACGTTTCAGTGTTGCACATGACAATTTCTTAATTCTTGTGTATTTGGCAATCGATTCTACTCCTCAGACACCTCATAGTGCCAAATAGAAATATACCATGGGCCTTATTTGTCTTATTCTTTGTCTGTGTTGTGTTCTGTGATGTCATGGTTTTAACAATCCTGATCGTTGCAGTTTTTCCCTCTGTCTGATTACCTTTGAGTATCAGATACCTTTAGAGAAACACATTCCCAGTGACGCATCTAATCAAGTCAATGTGGTTTATACATGTCGATATGAATCATCGATTTTGAAGTTTTCCGATGACACTTTGTACCCTAAGGTTGTGAAAATGTTTGATACTTTACAATAGTATGCGAAAACGATACAATCGCTATGATCAGAATTATCCAGAAATACCAAAGTGTAAGATCTGGACTTATATTTTAAACTGAAAGCTGGTGCAAAGGAGAGTGAGAGCCTTGTCTCAACGTTTCAGTACCGAAAGATTGCCGAGGTATTTTGTTACAATTTGGACAGTTTGCTTCTATTTTTCCAAAAGTAAAACCAAGAATTGACCCGATGTCAATGAAGTACTATCCTATCCTATATTTAGTGTGCTACATTACGATACACTTTATTGTCCTCTTGTGGAAGTTTATCTTGGACTCAAAGTGCTGCCAAACATTCAGCTGCTTCCACTAGAACCAATAAATGAAAACCATAAAAATGTACACCCACATGTACAACGGAAAGGTTCATACCAATGAAAAACAACACAACATATATTGCACATTACCCATATTGCAAAAGATCTGCATAGAACTTCAAGTCTTATTTGTTTATTTCCATTGGATCCTCATTAGTTGTTACTTCAGTAATAACTATTCTTCATGGGGTCCATAGAAACAGGCAGAAACCTCAAGCAGAACCAGACTGATTGGTTGGTGAAACAGGGAGCAAAAGAAGGGGATCAATTGTATCATAATCAGTGCATCTGATCATTGGTAAATATATAATGTTGTCTTATCCAACCTTTAAACACTCTTAAAGGATCAGTTTGAAAGATTTACTGGCAGCTGGTGTTGAGTTTGCAGATTGCAACCGACTGACAAATGTTCCCCTCGACCTCCCCTTCCAGCCTCACAGAATCTGCTTAAAAAAATGCTAATCTGTAGGCAACACACAGAAAATGAAGTCGTGGTTAGAAGTCATTTATTCTTAACTGCTGGCTGCACCGCAAGCCCTCAAAAGTTAGCTGTTGCCAAAGAGGCAATATCGTCATTGGATGATAACCAATGGGGTTCAGAGACTGCTTTCAAGTCCAGCTCCATTGCAATTGTTATGTTTGTGTTCCTTGGTCATAAAGATGGCACTGCAACATAAATGACTGAGTCATCAGCGTAGGAGATCATCTTTATTAGCTTAATTTAGAGTTGAAAAAACAGTTTCAGAGACAATGTTTCTTAATGCAGTTGTCCCATGATTTGTGGGAGCAGTTTTTCATAGGTAAGTTTCCTTTTTTTTGGTTGTTGTGGGGGGTTTTAGGGGCAGCTTAGGGTGCAAAGTATGTGGTTCCTGTGATGTTACCTTCCATGCAGACACCAACAGTTGCCCACAGGGGGTCCTCTTAGCGAGCCAAATGCCAGACATGATGACTTCAGTGTGTACTGAGTTTCAGAGATGTACCCTTACATTAAATTGGGAACCTTTTCAATCCATACGTGAGTAAATCACAGGAGGCATTTATTTATTTGTTGATGACAGGATAGATTTTGTTTTCCGATGACACCCCGCGGAGTCGGGGGTATAAAAAAGGTGTTCGGCGACCTTTTCAGAGCTGCTTTTAAAATGATGTGTGATGAACCTGATTGCAGATGAGAGCAACAACAAACACTTCTTCAGTCTAGACGAAATCTACAGAGCAGCAGGAACGTCACCTCTCACACCTCTCTGTGCAGACACAGGGAGGCTCTGTTGTGACTGGTGTGTTTGCGGTGACTGGCAGTTAGCAGAGCTGAGGACTCAGCGGAGCACCTGGGATGGACGGCTGTTGTTGTGACTGGTAGTTGAAGTCTGTTTGTTGGGGAGAGAGCAAGGAAGGGACAACTGGGTCTTTAAAAAAGAACTGCCTACATCTGTGCACATTTAAAGATGAAGCATCTAAACATCTACAGATGGGCTCCATTCATCTTCTTTGCAGCTTTATGATCTCTACTTCGATCTCTGTTAAAAGGGCTTTATTAGTAAAACAGATCAAGTTTAAGATATTTGAGTTGAAGTAAGTGGTTTTAAAAAAAAAAGTATTGTAAAAAGTCAAATTCTCTATTAGAAAGGCAACCCTCAATAGAAAATAAATCACATCTTTTGAAAATTAGATTATCTTAAAGAGCTCTTAATCCAACCGTGAAAGCTTCTGAGCTACAAACTTTTTTTATGTACGTGACACCTCAAAAGTCAGAGTTTTTTAACTGTACTTGAAGGCAGCATCATAAGAGCCATCATAAATAACGGTGTGTTGACTCTCGGGTCATGTTTGAGTCATTATCCTCAGAGTCAGACACCTTGAAGTCGTATAGGTGCTATAGGAAACAGGAGCCGACATTTACTCACCATCCAGCCCATTCTATAGACAAACTATAGCTTATTATGGATCGCTATTGACAAGAGCAAGCAGTAACAGAGGTTGAGGGCTGTGGTAATGGCCTGTGATTGAACACCTTGTGCTGAGGTCCCGCTGCTCTCTGCCTCATTAACTCTGGCAGGTCCTCTGTTCAGCACGCTGCATTGCAGGCCACAGCCGGGACGCATTTAACTGTCTCGTCTACGGGCCAAGAAACACAAGCTTTCAGGGTGCATTTGGAGCAGGATCCTAAGGACTGGGAGGCTCATCCTGAAAAGTTTCATTCAACTCAAACCGTGCCTGTTAAGCTTCGAAGATGGGACTTGAAGAAAACAATCATATATAAATTCTGTGTTATTGTCCTCAGATATTTGGAGTGGTAACGTATGATGATGAGCTTGTCTTAGGTTTAAATAAAGTTTTAGGCGCTTCAAAATCAGCCTGTTGGTCATTTCCATCTTGGTTTTCTGTAGCCAGAAGTGACAACATATGGAGGTTGTAAACATGTGAAGTCTCTTTCATGGTTCATAGGTCGGCGTGGTAGCGAATTGTGAGAAAGACGTACTGTATGTGCACCCTTTAACCATACTCCACTTTATTGTCAATTTACCACTAAATGGCACCATGATTTATAAAAAAAAAAAAAAAAAAAAAAGTTAAATGCAAGACCAAAAAATTATTAAAACTAACAATAAATTCATTGGGAAAATGTTGACTGAGGTCATAAATTAACTGATAAGTAGTCATTTTCTCATCTGTTTCCATACAAGCTGGCTCTTTTTTTTGCACCTAGTGGAGTCGCCCCCTACTGGCCTTTAAGGAGAATGCAGGTTAAATACACTTCTACATTGGCTTTACTTTTAAAACCAATTGAATACATCCATTTCTTATATACAGTCTATGTCAAAAACTGGCTATTAGAGCCCAGGAGTGGCATCATCTGTAGATTTTGAAACCTGTAGTGTGATTTTGGTGCTCATCTTTTTGGAAATAATTGACAGAAATTACTGAATCAAACTATCTATTTGTGTTTACATAGTACCACCTCACAGTTACAGTTATCTTGGGACACTTGAGAGCAGGTCTGTACTCTTTGTAATATTACCCCAAATTAATCCACCAATTAAAAATCACTTGGCTAAGACAACTTCCTTTTACAGGCAGAAACCTTTGGAGGAACTAGACTCTCTGGTAGACAGCCATCTGCCACGATCTAGATTTAGTCCACTTCTTTTTAGACCATGGTATCACTGTAACGATGGGCCATGGAGCAGGTGCACAGAGTACTGTATCATATTAAAAAAAAAACAATGCTTTATGTTAATAACGGATATCTTTTGAGACTTTTTCCAGAGCTGGTCGGTGGACGCTTGGTTTCCCTGCCTCTGCATCAGATTCAGTAAAAGTATCCAGCCTCTGCCTCTGGACCATTTCTTTGCTCTGTGCCCATCCGGCCTCTGTCACCTCCCATCGGGCAGTATTCCTCTCCATTACCGGCCTCCGTCCGTCCCCCACTTAAATAAAAGCAGCCCTGCCACTCCAGGCCCATTAAGATACTACCGGCTCTGCTGCGGGCGCACACACAGACAGCCACAAACTGCCCGAGCCTTTATAAATAGATGGCGGGAGAAGGAGAGAGAGGCTGGTTAGAGGAGGTAAATTATTCCCAAACAGCCGAACAGGACTGAGACTAAGAACCCCACCACCACCACCACCTCCTCCTCCAGCTCCTCCAGCTCCTTCGTTCAGGTGTCACTTTGGGCTGACTCAATTTTACACTGTAATGGACCTCCTGGGTCAACTACTTTTCTCCGGCCTTTCTTTCCCTTTTTATCTCTCCGCTGCTCTCTTCATCTATCAGCGTCCGACTACACCTTTTACTCACTTTACACACACATTATCCACTGCACTCACTGTACAGTTTGGACCACTTAATTTTGTCTCAGTCTAATCAGGGTCCACACTTTACTTTACTACAAACTGCTGTTTGCAGACAAGAAGAGATGGTAGTGAGTTGAAGAGGGGGTTTATAATACAGAGTTCTGTGGAAGGAAAATCCTAAAGACTACATTTGTATTTACCTGAAGCCACCATCTTTGGCTGTCACATGTAAAATCCTTGTTTGCAATGTGTCTAATATACATCAGAATCAGAATCATCAGGGACGCCAGATAGACTAGAGGTTATATCACACGCCCCATGTATAAAGGCTACAGTCCTTAAAGCACCTTCAGCACTTTGATGCATGTCATGTCCTTCTCTATCACCCCAGTTTCTGTCTCTATCCACTTTCCTCCACAAAAAAGGCATAAAAAGCCCCAAATAATCTAGTAATGCATATATATTAATTTAGAAATATAGAAACATATCAAATAGAAATATAATATTTGAGGGCCCAGGAGAATACAAACTGTCTTACAAAAGTCTGCAGAGTTTGTAGATGTGATTAGGATATGCACATTAGTGTAGTCAGTAACTTTTGTATGTTTCTACTTTATGAATGGGCCTGTTTTAACTAGAAGCCAATCAGGCATCACTATCTATTAATTGACAAAGCCATTCAATGCATCAACTTCTATCTATTAATCATCATATATTAAAACTATTTTGATGTCTTTTGATTCCAGGCTGTCTCTCTGTAAACTCTTTGTCTGTGTGTTTTAATGGTAGTTTCACCTACTGTTTGTGTTTCCTGACAAACGTGGTTTAATAACCGTTAAATAGAAATACAAACGTAGTTAAACAACATAGCACAGCAGAGGTTTCCATGCACCATTTTATTTATTTTTTTATTTTTTTAACTAAATTCTATATTTTGCTCAAAAGTTTGGAAGGGAGAGTTGAACATAGTGAGTCAGTTTTTGGAAATGCAACAGGTTTGGTTTTTTGAGTGATTCACTGAGATGGAAAAGTGTGTCATCATCTGTGTATTTATCTGCTGAATGGACATTGATACAGGCGCTTCTTCAAGCCTAACTAATGGAGTATAGGATGTCCTCATGTGTCAGTATTTAGTCAACATTATTTAGAAGCAGCATGTTTTTTAGTTTCTCATCACCTTTATTTTTCACCTGTACAGTTTGACTTTTGCGTCACACAACATTTGCCCTCTCTGTTACTCTCTTTGCTGTTTCATGTTACTTTGTAAACACACCTCTGAAAGCGTTAACGGTCGTACTTGCGGACAGATACATCACTTTAATGTGACTCTCCACTGTAACCACCCTGACTTCAAAGTAGAAGTCTTTTTCTTGTGGTGCTTCTCTTTCTTGCACACCAGCTTTGTTTTCCCTTCTCTCTTTTCAAAGAGTGTGTCAGTATCTGGGGTTCATATTTCCACCTTGTCCACGCCTCAGCTTCGACCTCAGGTCAGAGGTCTGATGACCTTTTACATTCCGACGGGGTTTTTGTCCTCTAATTCTTCCTATTTACTCAAAGCCTCTGTGAATCCTATCTCCACGCTTCTCCCACTTTACCTTTGTCTCTTTTTCTGCCTCTGGAGCACCGCAGCCATTCTCATCTTCTCCCTCTCCAAACAACAGCCATTAAGGCGTGTAGCTTTAAGACTTTAATGTGACCATGAAGTATCTGGTCTTAAGTTTGACTGCAGGAAGAAATCCTCTGCATTTGCTAGTCTACTGACAGAGCCTAAAGATACTCCTTAGATAAACTAGGTAAATGGAGAGAGAGAGAGAGAGAGAGAGAGAGAGAGAGAGAGAGAGAGAGAGAGAATAGGAGTGAAAAGGAGGCACACCTGTCAATCAAAGCCACTTAAGTACCTGGAGTCCTAGAGGGATTCCAGGAGCAATCGACCCCAGTCAATAGCCCTCTTCATTGATAAAAGCAGAGAGCAGAAGAAGGGACAGGCAAGTGAATTCAACACAGGAGAAAACTAGCTTAGCATTAGTTACATATAGGTAGACTACCATATTACATTCTCTAAAACTGGTACAATCTGACTTGCTTTCCTGCTGTACATTTTAAATGTAGAACTGAGGGAATCAACACTTTCACGTATGGCTGTCTCTTTTTTTTTTTTTTTTTCGTCTGCCATTCCAATTACAATAACAAGACATCCAGTCAATAAAGGGTTTTACATTCACTGTTATAGACACAGTGGGCCCGCAGCTGTTTGGCAAAAGTCCAGCTCGACAGAAGAAGCGATGCAGTGTATATATAGGCTCCTCATTGTATGTTGAAAACACACAGGAGGAATCTGCTTGTGAGCACGGGAAATTGCATTTGTCTTAATCAACTGTCTTGTCAACTTAATTTTTAAAAAGCATCTCTCACTGACACTAAATCTCTTTGGTTTGTTCAAATAAGTGAGTTTGGGTTTTTAACTAGAGATAAAATCAGTCCCCTATCTCTCCTCTTTTTGCTTTTCTTATTGTTTCTTCTTGTAAAATTTGTACTAAAAAAAAGATCTTGTTGATCCTGGACATGGCACTTTTGGCGCCTTCCAGCAGTTACATTTCAGATCTTTTTCTTACTTATTCCACATCTGGGTCACTCTCAGTAGTTCTCAACCTTTTTCCCTTTGAGCTTCTTCTATCCAAGAAAAGTGGAGTCCCCCCATTTAAAGTGATACAGCACTGTCAAAAATTAACATCAGCTTTTATTGTTTTCATTGATAAAATCCCAACAGAATAGACCTACAGACACTTGTGTCCCTCGAGTGACTGTGTTATCACGATTCATATTAATATGTAAGTCCTCAACGCATCGGCTGTGGGTTAGAATCTGACCTCGGCTCTTTGCTGCGTGTCATCCCCCACTCTCTCCTCACGACTAACCTGTCTCTGTTCAGTTGTCCGATCTAAAAACAAAGGCAAAAAGAAACACCAAGAAGTAAAAAGTCAAAATACTTAATTTTGGTCAACTCAATACGGCCGAGAAAAATCACTATCAGGTGAAATAAAAACCGCATAGACCGGTCAATTACAGTATAGCAGGCCTTCTCAACTAAAATCTGCAGATAATAATTTCTGCGTAAAACCGTCAAATCTGCCCTGATGTGGAGTCTCGAGAAAAGGTTGATAGGACAACAACAGATTAGGCAGTATACTCACCTGTACAGTGACAGATTAGTATCTCAGGTTTTCAGCCATGAGTGTTCAACAAGTATCTGATGAAACTCTTCACTCACACTCACCTGCTTTCTCTCCTGTACAACAACACAAAACCACACAGAGACGGAGCTAATGTCAGATAGTGAAGGTTTGTCGATATTTATTTCTCTTCTCCAAATTGCATCAAAATTAGATTTTTATTCCCCTCCCTCTGGTTGTGCACCGCGTTCCTCTACTCCAAACTGGATCTCCTATCTCTACCTGCTGCTCCTCTGCCTCCCTCTCCTCCTATCATCATCCTCCAGCGCTGCGTCCTCCCTCCATCCCTCGTCTTCGGCAGCGCAGAGCAGCCGAGAGACAGTGATTGATCTGGCGCGGAGGCTGTCGTGGGCCCTCCTCCTCCTTCAGTGGTTATGAACATGAGGCGGGCTGCTCTTCATAGATTTTTAAATTAGTGTCAGCTTTGCCCCAAAGATGTGTTATTGACTGATGAAATAGAAACTGAGCTCCAAACACTCAGTCCTTCCCCAGAGTTTTCCCCCAGCCTGGTAATTGAAAAAGTGTGAAGGGAGTGTGTTCAAGGGAGCGTGCAAACAGAGTGTGTGTCTGTGTGTGTGTGTCTCTTCTGTTTGTGATTTTTTTAATGTTTGTGTGCTCGCAACTGTGCGCTCTTTATCTCTGCTGGAGAAAAAAAAATGCACAGTGCTCGCTGGAGTCAAGATTCGATTGAAGTATTGCATAGGAGATCTTTATCGCTCTACACACCCGCTCTGAAACACGAGTATTTTGTGCACCTTTAATCCTATAAATACAGCATGTAAGCCCCTGCAGGAACAGTTAGTAAATTGTTATATATCTGAGCCTGTGATATAACACCTGTTGCATATACAGCAGTATAACTATTGTGTGGATGCAGAAGCTGTAGTTAAATTGATTCATTCCTTATATTTGAACACATTGCAACAACTTTTAAAACACAATTGACATGAGCTTCCATCAACTCTAATGCTTGTATCTTTTTTTTTTTTTTTTTTGTCTCTGCAGGCTCAGACATGGCCATCTTCTGCCTGCTCTGTGGGAAGCGTTTCCAGACCCAGACGGCTCTGCAGCAGCACATGGAGGTCCACGCCGGGGTTCGCAGCTACATTTGTAGCGAATGCAACCGGACCTTCCCCAGCCATACTGCACTCAAACGTCACCTACGCTCTCACACAGGTCAGTGGACGCACTCCAGTCTGTAATGTGTAAGGTAAAACTTGAAGTTTATCCATCAATGAAGCGCCTATAGGGATGTCACTGTGAGGACCATTTCAAGGGCTTTACTGATTAAACAGGACGTTCAACAAGAGCAGGGAGGATGCTTGAAGTCTGTATGCTGCATTTGCATGCATTTATTCACACAGTTGGCAGTAAACCTCATATGTTTTGAGAACAAGAGCAGCATGGTTAAGTAAGGTTAAGCCAGTGGAGAATACAACAGCGATAGACAGCCATGCTGTCTGCAGTAAAAACAATTCACTCTGTCTGTGTTGCACCATAACACGAAGAAAACAAGGAGAAAATAAAGATTTTATGGCCAAAGAGAACCTTATCATTTTGCTGTCTTGCCTTTATGTTGCAGCTTTGTTTTTTTCTTGCTATGCTGTCAAAACGTGCCGTCTGTTTGACTTCATGAGAAAGCAACGAGATCTTTAACTTCAGATCCTTTGCCATCGTTTTGTCGGTCACCCAGGGGTGCAGCAGGGATTTCTAAAAGTGCGGGTGTTTCTAATGCTAGTATATTACCACCCTCTAGCAAATCAACACATTCTGTTTCATTTAATGTCCAATAACTAATGTTAGCTGACACATCATACAACAAGACAAAGTTACAAAAGATAATAATTACACACTAACTTTATGAACATCCATTGTGAGTTACCCAGTTAGCTTAAGCTCTAAAAACGAGATTCAAAACTGCTCTATGGGATGCTTTTATTTTGCTTTTCTTATTGCCTTATGCCTCAGTCTCTTTATTTCCAGTCTTCATATAAAATGTGCTTTTATTTTGAAAAACTGCTAAGGGGACTTCCGCTACATCGTAAAGTTACGGGAGTAAATAAACACAGCTAAATGAACAATTTTACACTTACGTGGTTTTGTGAGGTGGCTTTATCTTAAAAACTGTTTGGGTGATTAACTATCTTTCAGAAGGATGCTACATGTTGTTAGCTCTGAGCTCTGACTCAGTCACCTATTCGCCCGTCTCCAGGTTAATTCTCCAAGATGTCCTCTCTTTATACTCTGTGATGCTTCTTTGCTGTTGCTGCAGAAAGCAGACTCTATAAGGTTACATGTATAGTCTCTGATAGAAATTTATGTATTGATAACAGGCTTTAAAACAGCACATTGATGATGGGTATGGTTGGCAGGTTTAGAATATGCCTGAACACTTTGTAATGCTTGTACCATTGGCTTCAGCTGCAAACCTTTCATTTCTAGCACCTACTCATGGTTCTGGTTATGGCTGCAAACTTAAGTAGCATTGCAGATTAGATGGTCATCGAAACCCCTCTGGTGTGTTGTCTCTGGGAAATGTCCAAACCATCTCATGAGGCTTTGTTTTACACGTGAGGGCAGTAGTTCTTATGCCAGCCACTCGTAGCCTCAATAGAGTGGAAGTCACTATCCAGTCTATAGACCAGGTGAGGGTTAGAAAAACCAGATATCATGAGCCCTACCTTCTAGATCAGCCACCTTCAGCGGTGATTATCATTACCTATAACTGTCCACAATGAATGATAAACAGTGTAACAATCCGACCCAGGCCATAAAATTGAAGTTCTAAAGTTTTAAGCCTGAAACCTTACAATGAGTTTCCCTCTTCCAATAATTCATGTCCCCTGGTCCAAGCCATTTTTGCATCAGAGCCTCAGGTGCACCAAGTGCTGCAGCTGCATCTCTGGCCAGGAAATTACTCAACTCGTGTTGCTCTCGCTTAAAAAAAAAAAAAAAAACAGAGTTTGCAGAGAACTTGCATCACCATATGTGTCCCTTTTTAATTCAGAAAATATATCGCACTTGAGTGTCCTTCTCCTGCTAACAGAGCATGGCAGACGGTGCAGAAAGGATCTGTACTGACATTGAGGATTGGTCACCAAATAAAAATAAACTTTTGAGTGTCGGGTCACGGGGATCAGTGTCATTTGGAAAAAATATATTTCAGACATTTTGAATCACTCAAATCATTTGTGAAACAGTTAGAGAATAAATGTCTGGATCATGAATGCTGCGTGATGCCACAGACTGGGTTTGTGCTAACAAAACAGAAGAACAAAAAGCACTAATACATGCTGTTTGAGCTCTGCATATGACCTCTGACCTGTGCTTGAAAACAGTCTCAATAATATGACTGTGTCAGTGTATTATTAGTATATTCCATAATAGCCAGGCGAGTTACAATCTGCCTGGGGTCCAAAAATCTCAGCTCCGATTCACTTTGTTGTAGTTAAATTGTAGCATTACAATAAATGTTTTTTTTTTTTTGTGTATTTAGGAACATTAACAGTGACGTGATAAAAGCCTTAAGGTGTAGCCGTCCTAGTTTTCGACTTGATAATGAGGCCCTTTGCTGAAGCATGTTAACTTTTTGTTTTGCATGATGCACATTCCTTCATTGTGTGTTTTTTTGGAGGCCTAGAGGCTCGCGTTAATTGTGCATCAGTATATTTGCACCAGTAAGTTGAACTTAATTTAATAGAACAGCTTAAGTTCATGTGTTTTCAACATAACATGTAAGTCAGGCGTAGCACTGGTTCTCACTTGAGGGGGAAAAAGGTTCATTTCACCTGAGAGAGGTGGATTCAAATGATGAGGGGACTTTGGATTCTCATATTATTAGACTGTAATATTTGAAACCTAAATGACATGTCCTCATGAAAATATCAAAGTATTAACTCTTCTTCTTGCACAAAAAGTCTCAATTTGTATTCAAACGTTGAGCCCAAATTGTCATTGACTATTTTCCTCCTCACAAATCTGCATCCAGAATCTCAAAAGGATAAAAAAAAATGTTGTTTTGTAAAATTTTGGCATAAAAAAAACATCAGTCTCTGACTCACAACAAGGAGCGTCTTGGGTAAATATAGCTTACAGTAAAGTACAAAGTCTAAAGCCGTGTTTTATTTTGAGGAAATGGGGGTGAATTTATGTTATGCCAACCCAGTTACATTGCTGCTCGAGCTCAGCTGAATAAACAGCATTAATCCAGGTCAGCGCAGAATGAATTCTGCAGCAGTCAGACCAAGCTTATTTACAGTGCTGGATGTTTTTTTTTTTTTTTCCAGTTGTTTTTTCCTTCAGTCCACTAGTAATTCTCTCAGCGCCGGCTCTCTGCTGAGGCGAGGCCGGGATACTAATACATTGTTTGTAGCAGAGGGAGCAGAGGTAGTCTGACGGATGTGGCTATTGAGAGTGAAAAAGAAGAGAGAAAAAAAAACCCATGACAGAATATGAACACATGGAAATGAATCCCATTTCAGCGGGCGAGGGATGGATGTTTTTTTTTTTTTTTCTCCCTCTCTCTCTCACCCAGCCGCCTGTCTGCGACCTTAAATAACAGTCTCACTGTCAGAGCCGATTTAGCTCACCAGCGCACGGATAAATATTTGAAACGAAAGGCTGTGAGATGAGAGCAGTCGGCCCTATTTACAAGTCAGGCGAATACACCATTAGTGTGTGATGGTGGTAGAGGCCTGAGGGGGGAGGTGGAGGTGAGGGGGTGTGGGGGGGGGGGGGTGAGGAATGGAGCTGCTTGAGCCGCCTGTACAGTAGCAGGGAAGCACACATCTGCTTTATCTTGCCGACATTGGAGAGGACACAAGCAAGCGTCCCTGATCCACCTGCCCACCCGGGCGACGCAAATGTCACCTCAGCCTCGTCTCCCTGAGCCGCAGATGAGACTCTGCAGCCTCGCGCCACTTTGAACCTCATCCCGCTGCGGGCGTGCGTTAAATCACAATGAGCCCCGCCGCGAAAGCAATCGTTTAAATATGATGTGCAGCCTTTTGTTAGGGGATTATAAAGTCAGCAACTCACACAGCCATTACAGGCACCAGAAATAGGTCCTAATTTACCCTCCTCTGCTTTTATACTTTGATGTTAATAATCTTAGTCAGAAATATGCTGAGTAACAAGTCAAGAATAGTGTTCAAAAACAGACCGAGTTTTTACACCTGAGAATCAGACTTGTAAGGATATTTATGATGTCATCTGACTGTGTCCAAATCAATGTGATCGTTTTTTGTTACAGTCCTGCATGCAGCCTAACTGCTCAGGTTATCCCCTAATTATATCCCCTTCAATTATTCCTTCATTTAAGCGTCAATTCCAAGGGTGTAGGTTTAATTGCAGTATGAAGCTGAGACTCTTCAATCTAAAATAGTCTATATTGTAATCCAAAGCAAAATCAATCACAAATGACTTTATTTTCACATGGAAGCTAGAACTAGCTCCGTCCTCCATCCGGTTTACTTTAGAAATGTCGAAGCCTTCGGAGGAGAGGTGACACGTCTTTAAGATCGTCAGGCTTCAGAAATCTTGAGAAGTTGCCTATTGGAGCAAGCTTCGATTGACCATGACCTGGACGTCTGAGAACCGGCACAGACGTCTTCATTTAACATTGAATTCCCGCTCAATTTGTAAATTCAAAATGTCCATCTGTGCATGTAAAATGCAAGGTGTCATCTTCGATTCTTCAAAATAAAGATTCAGTTAGGGGTTTTATTTTGAAAAGTAGATGTCATTTTGTATTTTCAGTACCTAATAGTTCTGCTCATTTTCACCCACAACAATCTCCACCACTCAGCGACCTGGCCTGTCTGATGTTCTGTATCCTGAGAGGTAAAACCCAGGGCGTTAAAGGCTCCTATTTACTGCTGCTCATACAGTTTATTGCATTGAGTGAAGAGTTATAATTGAAGGCGATTCAAATGAGCCGACACAACATTTTCATCCATTCTGAGCGTTTCTCCTCTTATAGCACGAGGACACTGACTGCAGACGGAGCGTTTAGACGGTTAACCAAAACGATCTTTTCTTGTTAGTCATATTCTGTCACCACTTAAGTCATTCACAGTCTGCCAGTGAGTGCAGTGCAGAATACACCCTCACAGTCCTAATGGGGAAAACCTTTTTTAAATTTTAGTTTCAGTAATTAAACTCCTCTCATACGTTTCCTCAAAGAACATTTGACACTGAACCTGGGGACGGTGGCGTCTACTCTAGTGGTTAGTGCGCATGCCCCATGTACGGAGGCTAAAGCCCTCCAGACGGGCAGCCCGGGTTCGGGTCCCACCTGTGGGTCACTCCCCACTCTCTCTCTCCTTGATTTCTGACTCCATCCACGGTCCTCTCTCTACATAAAGGCATAAAAATCCCCAAAAATAAAACCTTAAATTCACTGATCGTATTATTAATTTAATTCTGGCCGACTTAAACTCTTATTCTTTATATTTTTCGATCTCCCCTTGTTGCTCTCTCTCTGTTATTTTCTGGATTTTAAAAGCGAGAGATCTGAGACATGCGCTGCCTTCTTCATGGATCCTTAGCTCTGGATGTTCCTCGGTGATTTTAGATGCTTTCCTCACTCAGATATATCCCTGTACTGTTGTTCTTGAATGACTACTTTACCTTCATGTATTTATTCTATGCGTTTGATGCTCCACCTGTTGAAAACTGCCCTACAGTCTGGTGTCGTTATGAAGGCGTGAACGTTTGATTCAGCCACCTGTTGAACCATCATAAGGTCTTTTGTTCGCGCTCGGCTTCATTGACACTTAGACGTGATGGTAGTTTACCGCTAAGTGATGGAATTAAAGCAACCTTGGTAGCATTAATCATACATGGGAGAATCACTGGAGCCTGGAAGTTGTTTAGGTATCGGGGTAACATCATTCCAAGGTCAGAATATTGAGGTGCTCAGGTTGTATAATTGAGGTTTTTAGGATGATTATACAGTATTTTAATACCCTTAAACACACACACACCCCTATGGAAAGAGTCACAATTCTCTGCATGTTTTCCCCCCAAGAAGCAGGAGTCAGCTTCGACAAAAATCCTCCCTGTAAACGCCACACATCTCAACTCCAGGTATTCAGCCCTAATGTTAATGGACAGAGTGTGGCAGCTCCATGCACACACAGAAAGCGTTCTACATACACCTCCTGTTATTGGTCGGAATCACCGCTGTGTTTGTATCAAGCGACGGCAGCAAAGCAGCAAAAAAAAAAAGCACTTTTATAGACATTCATTAAGTGTGCTTCATTTTACCTGTCTGCCGCCTTATCTGGCGAACGCAGCCTCGCCGCCGCCGCTCTGACACTGGATCACCATTTAGGACGAGGGAGAGAAAGCGGATTTAATGGTGTTTATTTCAGCATCTTAATCATGTCATCTCGCCCTCCTCTCCCTCGCTGCGTCTTTTTTCTGCTTATTTTTTTCCCTTGCGTCTACCTGCTGTTTTCATCACCTCATCAGCTCCGTGTCGCCCTCTTTATTCCGCTTATACATCTCTATTGCACGCATGTACGCTAAAGTATACCGTGCAAACACACACAGTGGGTTTTCTAACAGAGGCATTCATACCAGCTGTGCCATTCCCCCTTCTCTTACACCGCGCACACACACACACACACACACACACACACACACACACACACACTTCCTCTACACAGACGAGGCCTTCATTAATATTCTGTTGTTGTGCACTGTCTGTGTGTAAGTGTCTGTGTGTGTGTTTTTTTTAAACTCAGAGCCAATTTGCTGTCTGCTGTGGCGGGGTGTTTTGTGTTCGCAGCTGTATTTGATAGCACTACAGCCAGAGAGAGAGAGAGAGAGAGAGAGAGAGCAATGAATTGAATTTAAAAGAGAGAGAGAGAACGAGTCGGTTCTGGTGATGGCGCCCGGTGATTTACGGGCTCTTACAGTATATAATGAACACACCCAGGGTGCCCACGGGCGCAGGCACCCTCAGCAGCCGGCCTTTAGGGTGTCAAAAGAGGAGAGGGGGTTGTAAATGTAGACATGGTGCAGGAGGAAGGGAAGGGGGAGGGGGGGGGGGGTCAGGAGACGCAGGTGGTGATGCTCGGGGGCACCCAAGGGTCCACTCACGGTGCTGTGGTTCCACCTCACTATGCTGGGTCCTCATCTGTGCTCTCCCTGCCATGTGTGAGAGAACAGAGGAGGGAGGAAATAAAAGGGAGAAGGGAGGACACATAGGTAGAGAGAGAGGGGGAAAGTAATAGTGTCAGATTCAGGATGGACAGAGGACACGCAGCAATTATTCTGCGAGCCCCCCCCCCCCCCCCCCACCCCCCAGTGAGAATATCCCGACAGAATGGAGTCCTGTCAGTGCCCCTTTTACATCCTCACAATGTGATTATAGAATCCCTGTCTTTGATTTATTCAAAGCTCTGCAGAGCATCTTTGCACTTTGGCGTCCCCGAGTGGCTGCAGGAGATAACATGCATGATATTTCAAGATAATATTTCAAACAAGATGTAGAAGCTGGAGAGCAGCACTCTGCTATTTTATGCTTCAGATGACACCAGACGTAGTTTGTCCTCCTGCGATGTGTTTCACTTTGTGGATGATGACTTTTTACAACACCATAAATAGAGAAATACTGCATTTGAGTTTTGTCTTTTTTTTTACTCCACATTAAGCTGTGTTGGACGGAGCTTTAACGGGGAATGCATTTAGTTGTTATGGCTGTCACTCTGCAAAGTTAGACAAACATGTTCGTGCCACAGATAGTTCAGTTTTGAAGCATCTTAGTTTCACACTTTATACTGTTTCATTTGTTCTTTTAAGGAGTTGGAGAGGCGGCACTCAGAGTTGAAGACATTTAATCCAAAAATTAATTTAAGTGAATGTCGATACTTGCTTTCATGATAAATATTTCAGCATAAAGATGAAGCTTTCAAGAAGCTCAGAAGAGGAGATAAGTGAGTTAGAGGGCGTAGAATATCTGAACATTTGAGCAATAAAGCCAAAACATGAAGTGTGACCGACATGAAGTCTTTATAATGTGAAATATTTTTACACGTCAAGGACACCAATCTAAATGCTTTTCCGTTTTTCATTATGTTTTCTAGTCTTTATGATAAGGTGTTAGCATTTTTAAGGAAAATGTGAAGTGCACATGTTTTGGAGGAAATCTTAAAATGCATATACAGCAGTAAATTCTTTCAGGTTTAAACCTGGAGATAAACAGAGAGCTCTTTCCTGTTAATTGCAGCTTTTTGATGATGTTTTTGCTAACGGCCGACTTTAGCACAGCAGCAGGACATTAAGCGTAAATAACCTTTCCATAGTCTTCCTGTAAGTATTAGCATCCCACTCGCCGGTCTGATCCGAGGCCCTAATTAAAGTCAGGTGAATCTGAGCTCAATTATTATTCCTGCGGCGTCGTGCGAGCCCACCGAGCTCCGTGATGGATTGTGATCTCTGCTGTGGTTGAAACGCTAGAAAGAGCACAATGTCTTACAGCGGGAGCCACTGATAACTTCACGCAGACAAATAAAGACTGTCACTTTTATTGATTTTTTTTTTCACCCCGCCCCCACCGCCATATACACCCACATCCCCTGCTCCATCCCTGTCTCGGTTTTATCCCTCCCCCCCCCTTCCCTCACCCGCAACCCCTCAATCCCCATCAAAGCTTCTCTTTAATGTGAAGGCGTCCAACAACAACACAGCATAGAAAACATTTTCTTCCATGAAAGTATAGAACACCTCAAAATGTGCTATTTCGTCCCTTCCTTGAAATAAACCAAAGAAACACATATATACTGTATAATGTGCATGTAAAATCTTAAATAAAATATGCAGGATGGAGTGGAAATTGTCTCTTAACAGTGGGGCAGCGGCAGCAGCACATAACGAGAAATGCAATTTATTCGCTGGCACGTTGCTGCTCGGACAGGCAGATAATGAAAGGCATAGGTCACTGATGGTGACTTAAACCTGCAGCGCTGGACTGAAATACATTAATAAATATCCACAACATTACTCGGCTGGAGAGCGCAAATGACGCAAGGAGCAGCTTCTCGTCAAACACCGCAATACAATTAGTCATTGGACGGCTGGAAATCATAATATCCCTGATCACTGACATCAGAATAGCCATTAGAGCTGGAGCCCAACGTGTAGAGCGGGATGCCTGCTTTCATTCTCCTTTCCACAAACTGTGCATCCACTGCAAGCCTAGTGTGTGGAATAAGTCCCAGGATGGAAATATGGTTCACTCTACATAAAAAAATGAGAAAACATTTACCCAGAGTGAGAGGATTAGACGTGGGGAGACATAAGGAGAAGCAGACTGTATGCTAACAGTAAAGTAAAGTCTGGAGAGGAAGATGGAGGTACATTTGTCTGCAACTTAAATTCAAGTTTAGTTCCCTTTCTTTTTTTATTTAACCAAAAAATAACAAAACATTGCTAAAGTTTAAAAAGTTTTAAGATGTATCTGTTGAAATCTCCTTTAACCCGACCCTTTAAAGTTATATCTTTTCAATCTGATGTCAAATTAAGGAAAACAAAATCTTACTCTTTGTATGTTGGCATCATTTAATTAAAGGCTTTGTTCAACTACTATTCCCAATCTAATTTTTTTTATATCTAGACTGTTTTTGAAAAAGCAGGACAGCAAAACAAAACACAGAAATCCAAGCAACTTTGGATATCCACAGGTGCATTTCAGTCTGTACATTTTGTCCACTAAAATCAAGTTTCAGGTGACGATAAACTGGGTTAACCTGAGGAGTCGGTAAGAGCTATGTAGTCACCACTGTAATCCATTCAGATAGGTGGGTGATGTCTGGACACACACAGCCGATCTAGTAGTGGAGATGTGTTTTTTTTTCTGTAGTCAGGACAGATTAAGGTCACCTTCACATTTTGAGAGTAAATGAACAAGCAGAGTGGAAGACTTCTAAAACAAGTTTAGAAAAGAGGTGCGAGCTAAAACTCTCATTTGCATGAAGGCTGGATTGAATAATTTACAAACACTTGATTTATGTAAGAGACCGATCGGGTCATTCTTTATGGAAGCAGGATTTGAAGAAACAGATGGGATGTGAACAGCAGTCTGCAGTATCAAAGACAAATTGAGTCCATCTTAAAGGTCACATATTATGCAAAACACAGATATGTGTCCCCAGCCTGTTTTAAAAACTAGTACGAGAAGAGTCTATCCTCGCCGTCTTTTGCCTGCTCCACTTTCAGAAGATCTGCGCTCAAACAGGCTGCCGTTTGTGACATCACAAAGGGGAGAAAAGGATATTCAGGTGAACTGCATGAAACAACTCAGCAGAGCATCGATGAAGTAAATAATCTGCAATCACCACATTAGCATCACCTCCTCTCTGACGCCTCCTGTAGGCGCGCTGTGCTGAGGAGGGCGGTGATTGACTGAGACTTTAACGTTTTTACAGCTGCCTTGAAATTGGCGTGCTTGTGAATTGTTGGTGTAATGTAAGGGCAAGAAAGTGTTATTTCCGAAGCCCTTTTTAGTGATATTTTAAAAAGCTTTCCAGAAGACAGAAAGGGCAACAGATTTCAAAGTAGAACAAGTTAAATCTGTATATAAAAAATCTAAATTCAGAACCGTATGTTCATCAGTCAGGTCATTGTAAATCTGTGAGCTCGTGGTCAATAACACGTCTCCTGGACAGTGAACAGCCATGACAGCCTATAATTATTACAGGCTCCCACAAAGCAAACAATGCAGGTGATTTTTTTAGAAAACGGATAAAAGATTCAGGTTCAGTTGTCGGCTGGTATTAAAGCCATTTAGATAGAGTGGGTATCCATTAGAGCATCACAGCTATTGTTCAGGGATTGTGCATGAACTCACCAAATAATCAGACAAGACATTCAGCAATGTGGCTCCCTTTAGGTATCTCAGCTTCATTCATACACACAGCCATACACAGACCGCTGATGAGAGCTTACCTGTTTTTGTTTGTTGGGAAAAATGACTTTGGTGACATTTAAAGATTAATTTAACCACGTTAAATGTACCCACAGCCTCAGTTGTTTTTCAATCCTCCCCTAAATCCTCCTCTTAAAAAAGCTTCTTGTCTGCATGTGAAGTAAACCTGTATTATTTCTCTCCCCATCACAGCAGGGGACCATCCATACGAGTGCGAGTTCTGCGGGAGCTGCTTCCGAGATGAGAGCACGCTGAAGGGCCACAAACGCATCCACACCGGGGAGAAGCCCTATGAATGTAACGGCTGTGGGAAGAAGTTCAGCCTCAAGCACCAGCTGGAAACCCACTACCGTGTGCACACAGGTAATGCGATCGAAGCTTTTTCCGACCGTCTTGTGCAGCATCTTGAGCTGCGGGATGGGTTGCCAAATGAACTCAAGAGGTCGTGCATTCAATATCTGTGCAGACATGATGCCAAACCTGGCGACCCGATTGTGTCAAAAAGTTGATAAAAAAGAAGATTTTGTTTGCTAAGACAAAGATGTGAGATTGAACAAAAAAAAAAAGGTACAGCTAAGATCTAGAGGTGTTGGTTGTATTTTTGAGAAATGGATATAGGCAGACTATTCGTTCTCACCTGCGTCTTTATGCTAAGCTAAGCTAACAGCTCCCTGACTCCAGCGCCAGTCATAAGACTTTTTAGCTTTTTTGGGGGGGCTTTTTGTGCCTTTAATGGAGATACAGGACATTGGACAGAGTTGGAAATCAGGGAGAGAGAGAGAGAGAGAGAGTAGGGAATGACATGCGGGGAAGGAGCCACAGGTGGGATTCGAACCTGGGGCCGCCCGCTTTAGGGGACCATGGCCTCCATACATGGGACGCGCGCACTAACCACTGCGTCACCAGCGCCCCCCCATAAGACTTGTTTTTACATACTTTTATTCCCATCAAGGGAAAAAACATATTTCACACAAATGTTCATGGTATCATTTAAACATAACTTAAGTCACAACACACATCTTAATGCTAAGCTAAGCACTTCCTGCTCCCCCCCCCCCCCCCCCCAATAAGCACACAGACATGAGAGTTTAGCTTTATTCAACAATATAATGAGCATTCTAGATGACAGCAGTGAAATGTCATGTCTTGCTCTTCTTAATGTATGTGCATCATGAAGTACCTCATAATAACACAGTGCTGAAAGTGATGCAGCTTTTCGTTCCTATTAGAGGACTCTTGTTGAAATCCGAGTTGCACGTTGCAGACCCGAGCAGATGAATATCTTTGTTGCCGTGATACAGTAGACGGATGTCTCAGAAGACTTTGTATTGATCCCGGTATATTTAGAGCCCCATAAAGATGTTGACACAGTGATAAGCCGGGTGCCCTGGAGAATGAGTGCGCGCTACGAGGCAGACTGAGCGTGGATACCAGGGGTGCTCGCCAGGATGGCACGCCGCCAAGGCTTTATGCTTCCTCACCATCTCTTTTTCTCTAATACACACACACACAAACACACACACACACATGTACAGAAAGCCCCCTCCCATCTCCCATTCAATAAGCCAGCTGTTAAGCCACACTATCAAGGCAGCCTGTCCAATAATTGGCTCCCCTCCGTCCACCCTTTCCCCTTTTGTGGGGGGGGAGGGGGGCTTTGCGTTAAGCCGGAGAGCAGCAGCAGATAACAAGAGCAAGTGACAAGCTCACAGTCAAAGGCCACCTCGCACAAAAGGGAGCTGCTTGATGAATCATCGACATTGGCAACCTCACCCCCCCCCCCCCCCGCCGCCACCTCCTCTCCACACATCCCAAATGCCAATGGGGAATCAATACCAAGGCTCCATTTGCAATTCATTATTAGCTGCTTATTTGAGGCGACTCTGTTTACAGTCTGGTTATCAATATCAACGCCGCGCAGGTGTCCACACTTGCACAGGACACATCACGACCTGCATCTAGTGCTTTTTACGCTCATTAGCTAAACAGTGCGGTTACCCGGCCCTGGTTGGAGGTCAAGATTAACCAGGCCTCACGAAAAGAAGAACAGGCAGACCAAAACCGTCTGACGCACGAGGACGGCCCGTTTTGCCGCGTGCGGGACTGCGTGAGCACCCCGGCTGAAAGGTGACAGCGAAGCGCCGGGGCCAGATCACTTCCGACAGCTCATTTCAAATGCCATTGCTAAAGGTCAGCATTTACATGTCTAATTTGCGTCTGCCGGCTCGAGAGCTGGCGGATTATTCCCCGCCATCACTCAAATCATTAGCACATTTAGGAAGGCTGCTGTTGCTGAATTGAAATGTGCCTCTCCAACATAATGCCCCCCCCCCCTCCATCCACACATACACAGACACACACACACCAAGAAAGGAGGGCTGCTCTTTGATTTATGACAGCTTCAGGAGTTCTCCACGGCAACAGCTGTATTTAGTGTAATGTAGATGAGGTGATTCAGAAGGAATACCAGACTTTTAAACATCACATATTACAGTTTTTTTTTTCACGTTCAGATCATAAACACATTTAATTACATCGTTCGCATCTCAATCCCCACAGGCCTCTTACAGTATTCTCACATTTGAAGCATGACCATCATGTCTGATGAAATTATTATATGTCACAATTAGGGCTGGGAATCTCAGGGTAACAAGTGATACGATTAGATACAATACATGAATCGTGGCCCAATATTATGATAGATTGTGCAATAATCGATATATTGCAAGACATTCATGAAACCATACATCACGATGTCTGATTCATTGAAAGAATACAGTATTCCCCTGAAAAGATGAAGAGCAGTAATATTGTATTTATTCACTGAAGTTTGTTTTCAGTTTCACCTCTGAACAAGCTACATCCTTTAACTTCTTTTCCCCGCTGTCCGACGTTCATCCTCGGCCAATTAACTTCTCCCCAGGCTCCCCTAACTCGTGTGTTAAGAGCAACTGAGTCATGAAGTAGTGACGCGGGGAGAAATCTGTTTAAAGTGCCTTATTTTATTTTTTAAAATATTGTTAGGTGAGGGTGATACAATTGGTGAGGTCTTGGAACAAACTCAGAGATCACAGGGCAAAGGTCACCAGGTGAAGAAACACAAGTACAGAAAATCTTGACAATGAGATGAATGAGAAGCTTAAAGCTAGGGATCGGTCATGATTTTCAAAATATTCAAAACATTATTCATTTATTAAAAAATGTAAATGTTGCACATCTTTTTTTTTAACTTTAAAAAAATGTTCTATTATTCTACTGGTTCCATACATGGCGCCTGGTTGTAATGCAGTACTACATTACCCACAGGCGGTGACAGTTTGACAGCTCTTTGCTAACTGCCATTAAACAACAAAAGAAGAAGAACGCATTTGGGTCAGGTGACATATTTGCTAAGTAAGTTTGCGTCTCTTAACTCGAGGAACGATCAATCTGACTTAAAATTGTTGCGTAAAATCGATCGATTTAAGCAACAATTACTGTGATCACAATGCTAAACCTGTTAGCCTGTTAATGGAAACTTCCAGTATGTGCACACCCGTACATTTTAGAGTCTTCTTCAGCAGTCTGATGTCCTAACTCGTCCTCAGCGTCCTCTTTTGATGTTTTTTTCACGAGAGATTAAAGCAAAGTGGACTCTGAACATTAAAAAGCAAAAGCAATTTAAATAAAAAAAAAAAACCTCTGCTGTCACATTTAATGCATATTCCATTAAAAAAAAAAAAGCCGAACATTTATTTTTCATTTTCTTCAAACACACAGCGTGATGTGCCTGAGAAGCCTGTGGTTGTTTCAGTATCACAGTACAGTGGGGTCTTTTTAATGAAAGCCGTAATGAGAATTGATAACAAGCTAAACACAAAGGATCCCCCCCCCCCCCCCAAACACAAGATTAATCAGATCATTTTAGTAGCTCTAGAGGGAATGTTTGATGCACCTGAGTCTCTCAAAGGTGAACAAACTCCACTACAGTACATTTCCTCTTTTTAGTCTGCCCTCTCTTTCCAATTATCGCGGGCAGGTCAACCAGATATCGTGTGTTGTTTTTCTGCCGCTGTTCAGGGATTTCACTCCTGCGTTTGACTTGTCACAAACTTTGTGCACACTCCAATTATGAAAACAACAGCAGCATTTCTGTGGGCAAACAGGATGAAACCTGTGGTCTCTAAATTAGTCGTGATGGGATATTTTTCCCTCCTGTAGCCTGACGTAGAGACGCCTTAACCTCCAACATAAAAAGGTTTCATATCCAGCAGGCTTTCACTTTCATCTGATAACATTTTGCCATCAAGAGAAAAAGTCACTTTAATTACTCTGTGGATCATATTTCTGTTGGTTTGGCCACTATCTTTGTGTTGCCAGATTTTTTCAGTGTAGTTATGTAATGTGATTTTCTCCCTGTGATTCAGGTTTCTTAGTTATTCAGGTCTTTCAGTAAAAAGGACAAAGCCTGTACATGTGATTGTCTGATTGCAATACATCAGTTTAGCGTCTCCAGGAGGGGTGCAGTTAGTAACAGCAGTCCTCCTGATAATCCTCGGCTGGCTTCACCGTTCAGTCTCAGCTTATCTTCTTTACTAGTCCAACTGCCTGATCTGAGATATGTGCATGGGTGACTTGAAGACATGCAGCATGACCTATAGAGTGACTAAAGGAAGCATAGTTTGTTTCCATCAGTCTTTAAACATCTTTAGACTGATACTGAATAACACAAAAAGTATGACTATGTGTAGTGCAGAGTTAAATACTCCTTTCCAAGGGGGAAATCTTCAAGCTTGGATGGATTTACTCCACTAAGCTGTTCTGTTCATTTTTAATTCTTCTTGATTGAGCCTCAAAAAATATTTCTGCATAAGACATCTGAGTCTCCTGAAACGTGTTCGGTCACAGCTTTAGTCTGTCGTGACAACTGATAAAGATCATCAAATCATAATCATCATAAAAAAAAATCATGGCTTGAAAATAATTGATTATAACCTAGCGACTTGGCTGTCAGGGCATATAAACATCCACACTGGCATGTGGTTTCAGTGGTCTGATTACAAGTTTACACTTTGCATTAAGAATGTGCCTCAAGTGACCACTTGTGTTCGGATCAAACCTGTACATCATTTACGTTTGAAAAGGCCATACCTCTCATAATATTCACCTGGTGGGAGGCAGCATTTGTTATTCCAGTTCTCAACAGTGCTACAGCAGATGATGTAACTAGAGGGGACGGCCCTTAATGTGGACCAGGACACATTAGCGTTCATACTTCCAAACTAATGTGGCCAAATACATCCTCTTTGTGTCCTCAGGATGCATTGGGGTGCATTCCCAACTACTGTTAAGTTCTGCCTACTTGTGATCTGATAACCAAAGAGGGGTGTTATGAAAGGTTTGAACAGGGCCATTCATAGATTGAGTGATTGATTGATGCGACTTCATTGTCAGACAAAGCCTGAAATGTGTCTTGCATCAGCAGCTCCATATGCAACATAAAATCTAAAGTCAAGATACTTAGAAACTAAACTTAAAGGGATACTTCACCTGTTGAAACATGAATCTGTATTGACATTGGGTCATACATGTAGTAGAAATGTGAAATACATTTTGAAGTTGGAGCCTTCTTGGCCGTGAAAAGGCAGAAAGTGTCTTTTTGGCTCATGTTGATGAAAGACACCAAATCCCAGAATGCACAGCACCGCAGGCCACTCCCACTAAGGTCCTCTAGTTCAGATTCAGAAATACTTTATTAATCCCAGAGGGAAATTCAATCGTTACAGTTTCTCCAAAATATAGAGTATAGCGGTAGAAATATAGTAATAAAAACATTTACAGACATATTTACTTCAACACAGAAGGCCAAAAATACTACCAGGTTTCTAATGATACAAAGCTTAATGCAAATGGATGAAGTATCCCTTTAATTTGACAAAACATTTTAAACACCAAACGCAGATTATCTAAACCCTTTAACATACTTTTGGTCTGGGATTAACTCGTGTAGAAAACAGAACAATTAGGTGGGTTATACAAAATGTTCTGATTAAGCCCACCTTGTTTTTAAAGTATTGGTTGTGATTAGTTCATTTTATGTTGCATTGATTCATTGTGAAGATATGTTGGTTTGCGCTGTGTACCTCACAGACAAATACTGCTTGTCTTTTATTTAAATGTCTCCAACAAATGATCTTATGCCCTGATTAAAAGTCACATTACGGTTCGGAAAAGGACACCATTGAGAGACTAACCCTGAAGTTGTCTTCACTCCCACCCCTGTCATCCTCAGGTGAGAAGCCATTCGAGTGCAAGCTGTGCCACCAGCGATCCAGGGACTACTCAGCCATGATCAAGCACCTGCGCACCCACAACGGCGCCTCGCCCTACCAATGCACCATCTGCCTGGATTACTGCCCCAGCCTGTCAGCCATGCAGAAGCACATGAAGGGCCACAAGCCCGAAGACGTCCCTCCAGACTGGCGCATAGAGAAGACCTACCTGTACCTCTGCTACGTCTGAGGGCCGGAGAGCGAACGAAGAGAGGAAGGTTACGGATGAGGGAGGGGAAGGGGTTAAGAGGTAAAGGTGGAATGTAATCGAGTAAAGAGCGGGAGGCTTGAGGAGTGTTGACGATCGAGGAATGTCAACGGCAAGAGACTCGAAAGCAAGCGGGTTTGTTTTCTCTTTTTTTCTTTTCATGCAAAGGTGGCGACGACCAACTGATGGAGTCAAAAGGTTGGTGATGTTGGGACAAAAGTGCTAAGAAGAGGAAGACTTGGACATGGAGAGATATTCTCCACCATCGTTCGGATTCATCGGGTCATTCACTACATCTGCAACTGTGTTTATTGTTTCAGGTCGTTTTCATGCAGCGCCAGAAAGTGAGCAAGCTGCAGGGAAGTGACTTAATGGATGCTGCTGCCAGGAGTGAGAATGCAGATTCTCAAGGGCTATCTGAAGCGAAACAGTCTCGCCGTTAGGAACCCAATCTTTCGCTCCAATTTGCTTTTCTTTTCTTTTTTTTTTCAAACTGGGGATTTGGGGTCTTTTTTTTGTTTTTCTTTGGTATTGGTTTGTTTACATTCAACCTGTCTGCCATAATTCTCTGGATCACATGAAGAATATGTGAATTCAAGCTTTAGTTCAGGCCCCCCCACTGGATTATTTGTTGATTTGCTTCCCAAGTATGGAAGAGATTCTGTCTTGCAGAAGCCGAAACTCTCCCCAAACGGCCACAAGCATTCTTGTTTTAGTTGTAATGGACCACAACAAAGCAGTCTTAAACTTGGATTGAGATGATTTTTTTTTTTAACCATTACACCACTTTAAACAGCCTGATTTAAAATGAAGGCTTCAGTGTTACAATGAACTGCTGTGGTTCTCCCAATTTAGTTCCAACCGTAATGGGAAATGTATGTTTCCTGGCTTCCCATCAATTCTTCCAGTGCATTTAGTTGCATACCTTTCAAGCTTTCACATTAATCCATCATGATATGGATCCTCTTAGATCTTTGGCGAGGCAGTAAGATAGCCCCTGAGAATCCGCAGTAGAGTCGGTGTGCAGTAGATTGAACAGTTGAACTGGATGAATGGGAGCACTATAATACTGACAGCCAAGCACATGTTTGGTTGTTGGTGGGGGGACAATGTTTGTGCTACTTTTTTTTTTTTTTATTGTTGGAAGTCTCCCCAGATTTCTCAGCAGTCTTCCTGGTTCATCTCTGTCAGATGAGGACTGGTGAAGGTCGAGTGACCACTTGCCACCCACGGTTCTCCGCAGAGAGCCAAAAGCTTACAAGCGTCACTTTTTTCATCATATATATTTTTTTTCTAGCTCTGCATCGTAGTTTATCATGGCTTGATTGCACATGTTAAAACAAATCACGACAACAGTCTCTGTTTGATGTCCGCAAGTTATATCTCCTTTCATTACGTCATTACTCGCTATTACAGTACGCCACATTAAACCCAGCCTATCCACATACTCAGCAATAGATTACTGGACTGCTTGGTATCCATGTACATTAACCTGATGACTATCGTTATCTCACACTAATGATGAACTACACAAACTGACTCACAAACAGTAACACTCTGACCACAACAGACTTGTCCATCCACCACAGTGATGGAAGACAAAATGGGGGGAATGGTAAACCGCTGCTTTCCGTGGGGAGTCCTGTGACTTCAACTGCTCGTATAGTGAATGTTGAAGACGTGCTGGGAATGCCTTTAGCCGCACACCTTGTTTTGAAGGTGGCGTGGCTGGTTGAAGACTGTTATACGGCATCAAAAATATGAATGTGAAAGACTGTGAGCCGGGTTCATACTGGGCTGTGTCAGAATAAACAGTGAGTTAATGCTGCCTTTCACGAGAAGTCAGAAACCTACAATTCATATATCCATGGAGGTGTTACTTTTAAACACCTTCAATTCACCGTATGACCATATTGACCACCATAGCGACCATTTTTCTCTCACGTCAAGCTCATGCTCTGAAGCTCAAACACTTATAATGTAGGGTTGTTAATTGTGGGTTAAAAATCATAAACAAAAAAATGAATTCTAACAAATTATTAATTGAACTGCTTCACAATTGATAGGCAACTGTGAAGACAACGTATAGTGAGAATCCTGAGGGGCTTCGAGTCACATTTCAAGTTAAAACACCGTAGGCTACTTGTGAACCGTTAAGCTGCCCTAAGACAACTGCTAATGTTAGCATTCAACAACAGCTATTGTTAGCTAACCTTTCGATAATCATTATCAAATCTGTGAGTATATCCTTTAAAAAAATGTCATAGTTCATCCTGGCTACATTTATTGAAGTCTAGAATTTAAACTCTCGATCTTTCTTATATCAAATGACACTATTATGTTAGCAAGGAAGTTGTTCAATGTTAACGTTAGCTTTGGTTTTACAGTAGCTGTCGTCTTGCTGTAGCTAATAGGTTATCAAACATGTTTTACTTTCAAAATGTCCCTTTGAATCTACACTATTTTCTTTTTACTCTTTGTGTAATTATGAGGCTGTAAAAGCATAAACAGTAAATCAAGTTAATTACTTTAAAAACCGTGAACACTGCAGTAAGATCTTCTAAAAGCATTTTAGCTTTCCAACATGAGCTTGATGTCAGAGGAAAATGGCTGTCGTGTGAATATGGGGACTCATTTAGTTTGAAGATTTACCTTATCTTACTTTAAATTGAAGCTCCCTATGTAATAGCAGTAGGCTACAGTAGCTAGCTAGCTAAAGCAAGCAGCTGTTAATTCTGTTCTTCATTTGGGGTGTAGGGCTATTAAGGGCCCTTAAATCATTTTTTTAGCCTTGGTTGGCTACATGTTAAAGTGTGGCGTAGCATTTTCTGTGTATGCTGCATTGTTGACAAAACCGACGTTAGATCAAATGTAGCTTTGAATGTCAGACTTTCTGACGCTTCTAAAAAGCAGCATTAGCCCCGTTTATGGACAGCCGCAGTTATCATGGTTGAACCTAAGGCTTTCTTAAGCATCACTGCATTGTCACAGCGTTACCGGGGTTAGATCACATATCCAAATGGCCGGTGGGGGAAAACAAAGGGGGAAATCACTGTTAGGACGAGACACGGCCCAGCAGCTCAGGGGGGCGACCAGTAAGATAACAGAATAAATCAACTCTTTTCTCTGTGGTTTTGTCCCTGCGCTTCGTCTCTCGTCTCCTGTCGTTGTTGTTGTCGTCGTTGTTGTTGTAATCGTTGTTGTTGTTGATGTTATTATTGACCTTGAGTTTGAGCTCAACACATCGTACTTGAATTACCTCGTTTTGTGACCTCATGTTGCTTGTGTATTTTTTTTAATTTTCCCTTTTGTTTCATTTGTACACTTTTATTTTGTTTGTAAATGTCGGAAAAAGATGCATTGCACAACATGATGAAGCAATGTGTACGCAGAAAAAAAATATAAGTGCCACGGTGAAGAGATTTTTGTTTGTTGGTTTTTCTAATGCTGTGTATTTCTTTGTGCATTATTTGTTACCAAACTTGGTATTATTAACCCTGCTTGTTAATGAGCCGTAAGGTTTGGTCATTTGTTATAAAAGCTACCTCTAAGTTGTTTTTCATTATTTTTGGCAAAAGCACATTTGTGTGTGTGTTTGTGTTTTGCATTATTTCATCATTGCTACTTCATCTCATGCTTATTTTTTTATTTTCAAAAGTTGATTTATGATTGTGTTTTTAAGCAAAGTGTATATAAAAGGGTAAGAGATAACAAACATAGAGGTTGATAGGATTGGAAAAAGTCATTCAAACGGATGTTTATTCTTCTCTTATAGTCTCCCCCTGCACCTCCGACAACAGACGAGCAGAGAAAAAAAAAAAGCAATTTTGAAGCCTTAAGTGATGAGCAAGAGGGATGTGGCAGATAAGAGGAAGTACTATTGCTTTTTAAAGAGGGTTTAAAAACAAGAATTTAAACTTGAAAATATGTGAATAGAAGTGTAGTTTTGTAATGTGAAAAAAAAAAAGAAAGGTTCATCAAAAAAAAAAAACGCTGAACCGCCCAGGACAGGTCATACTTGCAGTGATGCAGAGTGCGTTGGACAATTGGAACAGCAAGTGGTAATCAAAACATAAAGAAAAACCAGAAGGTTAAAAACAGAGATTCTCTCGGCTGATAAAGCTCTCTCTTGAGAAAATGAGCGTATTCCTGAACAAGAGCCAACAGAGGCAATTTGATATATAAAAATTGTGATATTTTTGTATTCAGTGTCAGTCCTTTTTCCATTTGTGGAGGGTTACAGCAGGGCACAAATATTTGTATTTCTTTTTTTTACCTGTTTTTTTTTTCTCTCTCTCTGGGTGTGAATCATTTTTGCCTTGCTCCCCTTTGATATTGTTGGACAAAAAAACATGTGTGTGAACATATTGTAATAATAAGTGTTGCTTTCTGGATGTCAATTGCATTGTAGGTGAAGGACTAAATCTATCCGCCACAACTTTTACGAGTGTGTGTGTGTATGTGACAAAGTTAAAAAAAAAAAAAATTTAAAAAGCTGAAAAAAAAATATGATAAAATACGGGACGGCAGGGGGACGCTGCCAAACCGACCAATTAGTACTTGTCATTCACAATTTTTCAATCAAACTTGACTGTCGCCATGTTTTTTGTTTTTGTATTTGAAAAAAAAAAAAGAAGAAGGGACGGCATGTCCCGTTGGTGTCTTGCCATTTTATTCTCAAACACTGTGAGCTGAGGGGCTTTTTCCCCCCCTCGTATAATATCCACCCACTATGATATACCCTGAAGTCACTCTCAGTCTGAACCACCACAATGCAAACTGATCAGTCACATTGTTCCTATCATCGTCCTCTGAATGTTTTCTACTTTCTCGTGCGGGTGAAAGAGTGCGTCAATGAGTGTGTTCAATGTGTGTGTGTGTGTGTGTTAGTGGAAAAATGCACTAATCAGATCAGATACAAAATAAAATGATATTCTATGCCACTTTTTTCTCTATGTTGGAAAAAATATATATATACATTGGCATTGTTATAGTTCTTCCCTCAGTGTTCCTCCGATGTTTCTGTACTATCTTTGTGCCTAAAAATGGAATTTGTTCAACAAAAATATCCATCTATATCTGCTTAGTTTCTGTATTTTCAGAAGAAAATAAATGGTGTCTCCAGCACCCTAGGGATGTCATGACGCTCCAATGTGACCTGAATTGTTATTTTCATGAAATCCTGAATGGAGCAGGGCTTTTTTCCTTCAAGTATTGCAATAGATGCGTAATGCTTTTGGAAATAGCAACTGGGATTCTGCATCTTTACTTTGGCCTCACTCAGTGAAAAGCACCCAAAAGCATTTATTCAGCAACACAAAACAAAGTATAGAAAAATTACTCTGCAGAAGTTAAGACTTGCTTTTTCTTTCGAGAAAATCTACTCCTTTAAGTGGTTAGTTGTGCAAGGAAATTCAGCCCCAATTCTCTCACTCAGATTCTATATTGTTTTCTTTTTTTGTCAGCAACAGGCTTGCTGAGGCGACCCTTATAATGCTCTTGGAAAAAAAGAAATTAAGAAAACCTCCATTTATGTAGGTTGGCACTGGGGAATTCCCCTTCTGCTTTGTTTTGCGTTTTTTAAAGTACTTCCCCCCCCCCACCTCCCCCTTTTTTTTTCTACAAAACGCATTTAGAAGGGGGATGTAAAAATGCGTCAGGGAGGAATCATGGCATCCCTGGAGCTGGCACTCTGTGTTTTGGTGTGGTGTTTCTAGAACAAAAGTAGCCATTTCATGCAGTGTTGCAATGCATGTGCCATCGAGGTCTAGACTAAAAACTGTTTTGAGTAACAAAGCACCAAGACATTGTATTTTTTTATATTAGCACTGAGGACCAATTGCCCTGTCGGACCAAGCATAACAAAGCTTTTTATGTAACAAAGCTTTTCTCTCTCTCTTTCTGTCTTTCCCTGGCTTGTCTGTGCTACTTCTCTCCTCCATTGTTGTGACAGCACAAGTGCCAGTCGAGTTGCTCTGTATTAAGAAAATAGTGTTCTTATTATGATTTGAATTGTTATAGTTTTTGTCTACCTCAGCACCTAATCTTAGCCTAATCTTAGAAGGTGCCCAATTATTATTTTTTATTTTCTTTATTTTATGTTCTCTTACTGTTGTCGGTTGTATAAGTTTTTGAAAAATTTGCATTAGAGCTTTGCAAAGGTCCTTTGTCTTTTCCAGCGACAATGTGCTATTTTGTTTTTTTTTTCCCGTGGCAGTACGTTTCCTGTTAAGCTGTGCCACCAATCTATAGCCACCGTCTGTTGATATAGAGGTTGTTCTTTTTTTCGTTTCTTTCCATGTAGAATCAGACACCTCTCTTTGTAACATTTCAGTGTTCTCTGATGGAGTGTGAAAAAAAAATAAAAAGGACAAATAAAAGATTTAATGCTGCAGGTTCTCTTCTCCATGTTGTCACTAAAGTCAATGTTGTGCCTTTGATAGTGAAAATATAAAGAATATTTCTTTTTTCTACATCCTACTAACAGTAGATTGTTTTTTGTAGTGGATATTTTTTGTATTTTTATTTATGAGTCTCATAATAAAAATCAAATCATGATGTTCAGTTGTATACTTTCAATCTGCGGTTAGAAAAAAATAAAAAATGGACTTCATGTTGTCTGTCTTAGACCTCTTTCTGGCTCGCTATTTGTTCCCTGATTTAATTTATTTTTAATTACTAAAGGATCTAACACAAAAAAAAACTATTTAGCATTATTATCCTTGGATATTTTTTTTTTAAAAACCCACCAGTTCAACTCGGCTTATGGACTTATGGATAAATCGTCTTGTCTTAGATTGTGTGTTCTGATGTAAGGTCAGCAAAGATCAAGTCCTTTGAAAGGCACTTTATTAATTCAATCTAATATTATTTCATTTATTATTATTGACATCATTTGTATTCTTTATTCTAGTTTTTGATTTAAAGTAACTTCTGTAACTAAAAAAGCTTGATTGGGAAATGAGTTTGATAAATAACAATTTCATAAAGTATTCCAGTCCAACAACATCTTCAGTGACTCTAAATAATGAATTAATGTCGTTTTTATATACTAATACAGTATTTTTTCATTTCTCATAAAAATCTAAAACAATGCCTGGTTTCTAAGAATTAATTGAAAGTAAGTGAAAAAAAAGCTTAAAAACATAATGTAGCTCCGAGCACCTTTACATGTAGCATCTGTAAATATGTTTCAAATAGATTCACACTAAGGCAAAAGAAGCATAATTAATATGATTATGTTTCTCTTTTCATCTTGAATTTACGGTCCAGAGACAATAAAAGAAAAAAAAAAACATTTTGGGATGACCACATAATAATTCATCATCATTTACAACACACTTTATTTCAGCATTTCAGACATTTGTAGGTTTTAACATTCAGTGCACATCTTTTAGAGCTAACAACAAGAATCTGTGTTGAACTAGAAAGGATTGCACCAACTTACAAACTTGATGTAAAAAAAAATAAGCCAATGTAGGAGTGCAAAATGCTGAAGTTTCTTTTAGTTCACTGGTTGGCTCCAAAAGCAAATGAATCCCCTGTAAGGTCTCACACTTATTTTTACAGCAGAAATAAATGTGTTTACAGCGTGGTCCAAAAAAACAAACAAACGTAGTATCAATAGCT